>NC_053123.1:37056891-37189391 GCF_010015445.1 Perca fluviatilis | reverse complement strand
GAGTAAGAGTTGATGGTGTGTAGGGGATTCAAACTCTCAACTTCTCACTTTAAAAACCAACATGAACCTTGTTGAGCTACAGCCTCTCCTTGGTAAACTAGGACCCAAACTAATGAGCTGATCATTTCATCATCATTATAAGATGGTCACTGTGTAACTCTAGGGGCTTGAACTCACCACACCTGGGTCTGAAGGTAACACCAGGGCAGGGAACAGGCAGGTAAGTGCTGATCTCAGCAAGCTATTGGCTTCGATAGATAAGACGTTCAGAAATGTATTAATCACGGGAAATATTCTGAGAATTTGTGTATATTGTCAAGTAAGGTCTGTAATTTATGTTATTAAATCAATCAAGGTCAATGGAATTTCAATGCAAATGTTAATTTAAAATACTGTAAAAATGAATAACTAGTTAATTCTTGTCTAGACAACATATAGATGCCTGTAATTTACTGACTAAACAGGAACTGGGCTGATTGTTCATCTGAATCAGGGGTGTTAATACAGAGACACGTTTAAAATATGCAGGGCAGCTGTCCACACCACAATGCCTGATTAGATATAGCATCTAACACCGGGGCTCGAACTCAGGACCTTTGATGCTGTCGGCAGGTGCTGATCTTAGGGAGCGATTATCTGGTTGAGGTCAGAAGTGGCCTTCCAACATTTAGTAGACACTGGACAGGTCTACATGAAAATGCTGAATTTTAATCTTCTGTAATAAATTAAGTTTTTGATTTTGGCCTAGGACTGGACTAAGTTTGGTGAGTTTTCATTAATGGGAACATGGATTTCTTAGGAAGAAGAATAATACTGGCAGCTTGGCTTCTCGGCCCCTCATCACCATGAATGTTGATAAATTGAGGAACAGATCACACAACGCCACATTAAATCAGTTCCAGTGTGGATTAAAACTTGTATTTATTTTAATGTCAGCTGTAATGAACTCAATCACACAAAGATTTAAAGGCTTCAAACATTTGAAACATCCTGTTTTATATTGCAGACTCAGATAGTGTTGTAGCCTCAGTGTGTTTCTCAGATCTGATCTGTGGTCAGCCGTCCTGCAGAGACTCTGTCAGCGTCAGAAACCAGCGAGGCGTTCACTGACCTGCTGCTTTCCATATGTTCACTGGTCACCGGCTGCTCTTCACAAAAACACTTACATTAAAGACAGAACACAACACAAACACAACAATAGATACATCATTTACAACAATCACAACAAAACTTAAAACTCAACAAACACAGACAAACAAATACAGACTAAATCAGGATAAAACCGAGAGCAGCATATTCATGAATGCTCGCTCTTTAAAAGCAGTTTCAGCTGGAGTTTAAAATGATCCCATTCAGGTTCCAGGTCTGAGTTCAGTTCATCTTCTGGAGATCTAGAGGGATTCATGATTTTTACTCATTAAGTTTGGTTTAGTGTGAAAACATTTCTCTAATGTCTTCTATGACTCTGAAGCAGAACATATTCCAGGAATATATTTCAGTTACACTGAGTTTTACTGTATCTAAGACATACTGAACCCTGTCTGTGTGAATCTGTTTTTCTCTGCAGGTCTCATATTTTGAAATCTATCTGGATAAGATCAGAGACCTCCTGGATGGTGAGGATCATACAGACCATATTTAAGATTTACAGTATATGTTGATGAATACAATCTGACTGATTCATGTTTCAGTGTCGAAGACAAACCTGGCGGTCCACGAAGACAAAAACAGAGTTCCTTTTGTCAAGGTATCTACTCTTAAATCATTATTAAAGAATAAAGTATCTCTTATATTAAAGAATTTAGTTGCTGATAGTGTCAGTCCTACAGTAACATCACTCTGATACTTTGTTGTGTTTCCTGTTTCCTGTCAGGGCTGCACGGAGCGTTTTGTTTCCAGTCCTGACGAGGTGATGGATGTCATTGACGAGGGAAAAGCAAACCGACACGTCGCCGTCACCAGTCAGTCTCTCACTGTCTCTTTGTGTGGTTTATTCCTCTCACCCCCGCTGTGTAAAGGATTTTACTTCTAATACTGCTACTAGTTCATTCAGGAGAGACTCATGAACACAACATATGAAATACTAACGGAGAAAGTGATCCCTCTACATTTTCTGACCTTTAATGTTTCATGGAGTTATCGGTTCTTCTCTCTTCTGGGCAGAGATACAGTTTGAGTAAAAAGCAAGGGGTTTAAACTTTCCTTTGTATCAAGTGCAATAAAAACATTTCATTTCCACTCAACCTTGCCTGCTCTAGTCAGCAGCACTTTATCACGGCGTCCAGTCAAAAGGATTGATACTTTAATGAACAGACTTACAAATATTTGACTGTTTTCTGTATCAAATGTCCTCTCGAGGGAGAAAATAGGACTGAACTCAACTAATAATGTTTCCCGTTTCAGTATTCAGAGATTAAGATGTATATTTCATGTTGGTTCTTCCTGCAGACATGAACGAGCACAGCTCTCGCAGCCACAGCATTTTCCTGATCAACATCAAGCAGGAGAACGTGGAGACGGAGCTCAAACTGTCGGGGAAGCTTTACCTGGTCGACCTGGCCGGCAGCGAGAAGGTCTACTTCTCCAACACGCTCTTTATTTATATTATCATTTATTTTAATGGTCACATCACTAACAGCACATTAATTACACAAGGGTCAGGCAGCGCTGCTGTTTCCAGAAGCTCAGAAAGATCCAGACAGCTGCACTCTGGCAGTTATCTAACTATAAAAATAAACTAATATAAATATGAGCTGATAGATAAAAACAGATTCTTAGAAACTAAAAATAGAGTACTGATTATTAATGAACAAAATCAAGCTCAACAGTGTTGTTCTGGGAGTAAAAGTCCGTGCATTTTCTCCATAAAGATTTAGATTATTATCCATCAAGTCTAAACCATCCGAGGTTTCTGCCCCTGTAGAAGACACAAGTCTGTATGAAATCAACCTGGTTTTAACAAAAACAGGTTGATTCACCAAGTCATGGAAAAGAACTACACTACCCACAATCGTAAGCGTAACAGCGACATATATGATTGGTCCAACTCACTGTTGCCATTGATATATTTACCAAAACCTTGAACTAAAGTCTCTGATAGTTTATGTACAGTCTTGTTTCTTTGACTTATTTGTTGTTTTCAAAATGTTTTTTGCAACGAATCAAATGTTTTATGATCTAGATTGGTGTCATAGCTGATTGGCTTGGTTCCAGACTTTAAACCCTATATATATCAAGATTTAATGAAAGGTCAGAGGAGATAATAACACTTCCAGAACCAGAGCCATTCAGAAACTCACTGTTGATCTGTTTCAGTAATTCTTCTTAATTTTGATGGGAAAAAATGAAATTGATTTCATAACTAGCGTGTGAAGATGACGCAGATGTTTCTGTTTGTGTTCAGGTGAGTAAAACAGGAGCAGAAGGCTCCGTGTTGGACGAAGCCAAGAACATCAACAAGTCTCTTTCTGCTCTGGGGAACGTCATTGCTGCTCTGAGTGAAGGAACGGTGAGTTTGTAGTTTCACAGAAAGCCAGTGCAGTCCACAGTAATATAACTTTGAGTTTATTTGTCCATAGCTTTTTATCTTATTTTGTCTTATCTATATGTTATTGGTTGTGTTTGCAGAAAACCCACGTCCCGTACAGAGACAGTAAGATGACTCGAATCCTGCAGGACTCTCTGGGAGGAAACTGTCGAACCACCATCATCATCTGCTGTTCTCCTTCAGTTTACAACGAGGCTGAAACCAAGTCCACCCTCATGTTCGGACAGAGGTACGGTACAGAAACACATTCCTGGGCTGAGAAATAAGAAACATCCCCTTCATCAACCTGCAGAGACCTACCTTGGTCTTTTCCTTCTTTTGTCCCTGAAAACATCTTAAACATGCAGATAATCATTCAAAAACCTTTTAACACTTTCCAATACATAAGTGCTAACCAATCAATAGCCTTTAATATAGTGTAACACATGTATCTATCCATGAAATAACCTGAAGCTTGCTTCACAGATGTGAACCGACACTGTGAAGTGTAACCTTAATTGAAATACTGAGATGATCTTTTAGAGTCCTGAGATCAGTTGGATGAAGGTCATGAGTTCAAATCCCATCTTTGCCATTTGTTTTTCGGTTTCATAAAGGATTCTCTTATTGTGAAAAGCCTGTGCCTGAACTCATTAAAATGCCTCAGAGGAGGAAATCAGTCCCTACATGTTTGAACCTGCTGATGGAGGCCATGTTTGTAACCTGGGATGTACATACCTCTGGCCACGTTTTTGCAGCGCCACAAATACGTATTGTCAGGTAGCCTTTATTCTGCCAGAGTTTTGAGAAACAAATGTCCACTGGATGTGCTAAAGAGAAGAACTTTAATGTGCCTGAAATGGGTTGTTGTTGTGGATAATTTCCAACTAACGTATTTTAATTAGAAGTAGCCTATATTTCATGCAACCACATATTGTTTATTGACTGTTACTGTCATAAAACGTACTACAAGAAAATAGGAAAAATAAAGACTTAGGGTTTTTCTCCAGAGGGGAACTCAGCTAATCAGGGATAACGGGCTGTTGCCCGGCAACATTAGCCTGTACCTGTGCACGTCCCTGTCCAGCAGACAGCACAGTGGTCTCTGAGTGTTTGTTAAAACCACTTCCTGTGTTGTTTTGGGGTTTCAGAGCTAAAACCATAAAGAACACTGTGTCTGTTAACCTGGAGCTGACGGCTGAGGAGTGGAAGAAGAAGTACGAGAAGGAGAAAGATAAGAACAGGAGTCTGAATATCGTGATCCAGAAACTTGAGAACGAGCTGAAACGCTGGAGGAAAGGTAAACAGAAAAAAATGACGTCCTAAAACCAGCCTCTGGAGACTTGTTCAGCTGATGGGCTGTTTCAGACTGCTGAAACCTTTCGTGCAACATTCTAAAATGCTTTCGTCTCATAGTGAATCTTTGGTTTGAACTGGGCTTTACAGATCAGCTGCTGACAGCTCTCAGTTTCCAGAGGAATTAAAGCAGTTAGATGGATTTCTCTGGTTGTCAGAGGAACGTCAAAGGACATTTGTTCTAAAGTTTAACCTCTGTTAACCTCTCCAGGTGAGGCTGTACCTGTGGAGGAGCAGCTGAGCAGCAGAAACAAAAAGAGCAGCAGCAGCGAGGCGGCAGCAGTGATTGACAGCTCTGCCCCGCCCCCTGTTCCTCTGTTGGATGAAGAGAAGACGCAGTACGAGACGCTCATCACTGACCTGTACCACCAGCTGGACGACAAGGTGAGTCCTCCCTGCACCAGTTCACACCCCTCTGCTCTCTTTGAGTCTGTGAAACAATAAGAATCTGCTGACTCATGTTTCAGGACGATGAGATCAACCATCACAGTCAGACGGCCGAGAAACTCAAACAGCAGCTGATAGAGCAGGACGAGGTGAGTCACAACAAACCTCTGCTGTAGTTCTGTAGAGAACGTGCTAACACATGCTAACACATGTTAACCCTAACCCAAACCTGTGCTGTAGTTCTCTAGATAACATGCTAACACATGCTAACATATGTTAACCCTAATCCAACCTCTGCTGTAGTTCTGTAGATAACGTGCTAACACATGCTAACATATGTTAACCCTAATCCAAACCTCTGCTGTAGTTCTGTAGATAACGTGCTAACACATGTTAACACATGCTTACACATGCTAACATATGTTAACCCTAATCCAAACCTCTGCTGTAGTTCTGTAGATAACGTGCTAACACATGTTAACACATGCTTACACATGCTTACACATGCTAACACATGCTTACACATGTTAACCCTAACCCTAACCTGTGCTGTAGTTCTGTGGATCTAACGTCTATCGATGTAACATCTTTCCTCCCTTCATCAGCTGCTGGCATCCGGCCGACAGGACTACGAGCGTGTGCAGGAGGAGCTGTCGCGGCTGCACAGGGACAGCGACTCGGCCAAAGAGGAGGTGAAGGAGGTGCTGCAGGCACTGGAGGAGCTTGCCGTCAACTATGACCACAAGAGCCAAGAGGTGGAGACCAAGAACCACTGCAACGAGCAGCTGAACGACGAGCTCGCACACAAAACGGTAAGTTCACGGGAAAAAAAAGGTAGTTGGCCGGTTGGATAGTTGAGTAGTTGGGCAGTTGGATGGCTGGACGGTTGGACGGTTATATAGTTGGATGGTTGGATGGTTGGATAGTTTTGATGATTGGATAGTTGGATGGTTGGATAGTTGGATGGTTTGATAGTTGATGATTGGATAGTTGGATGGTTGGATAGTTGGACGGTTGGATAGTTGGATGGTTTGATAGTTGGACGGTTGGATAGTTGGATGGTTTGATAGTTGGATGGTTGGATAGTTGGATGGTTTGATAGTTTTGATGGTTGGATAGTTGGATGGTTGGATAGTTGGACGGTTGGATAGTTGGATGGTTTGATAGTTGGACGGTTGGATAGTTGGATGGTTTGATAGTTGGATGGTTTGATAGTTGGATGGTTGGATAGTTGGATGGTTGGATAGTTGGATGGTTTGATGGTTTGATAGTTTGGATGATTGGATAGTTGGATGGTTTGATAGTTGGATGGTTTGATGGTTTGATAGTTTGGATGATTGGATAGTTGGATGGTTTGATAGTTGGATGGTTTGATGGTTTGATAGTTTGGATAATTGGATAGTTGGATGGTTTGATGGTTTGATAGTTTGGATGATTGGATAGTTGGATGGTTTGATAGTTGGATGGTTTGATAGTTTGGATGATTGGATAGTTGGATGGTTTGATAGTTGGATGGTTGGATAGTTTTGATGATTGGATAGTTGGATGGTTGGATAGTTGGATGGTTTGATAGTTGGACGGTTGGATAGTTGGATGGTTTGATAGTTTGGATGATTGGATAGTTGGATGGTTTGATAGTTGGACGGTTGGATAGTTGGATGGTTGGATAGTTGGATGGTTTGATAGTTTGGATGATTGGATAGTTGGATGGTTGGATAGTTGGATGGTTTGATAGTTGGATGGTTGGATAGTTGAATGATAGTTGATGGTTGATAGTGATATAGTTGATAGGAGGATATTTGGATGATGATAGTTGATTTGATAGTTGATGGTTGGATAGTTTGATGATTGATAGTAGTTGATAGTTGATGGTTTGATAGTTGGACGGTTGGATAGTTGGATGGTTTGATAGTTTGGATGATTGGATAGTTGGATGGTTTGATAGTTGGACGGTTGGATAGTTGGATGGTTGGATAGTTGGATGGTTGGATGTTGGATGGTGATAGTTGGATGTGGATAGTTGATGATGATAGTTGGATGGTTGGATAGTTGGATGGTTTGATAGTTGGATGTTGGATAGTTGGACAGTTGGATAGTTGGATGGTTTGATAGTTTGGATGATTGGATAGTTGGATGGTTTGATAGTTGGAGGTGATAGTGGATGGTTTGAAGATAGTTGATGGTTGATAGTAGTAAGATGGATAGATTGATAGAAAGTTGGATAGTTGGATGGTTTGATAGTTGGATGGTTGGATAGTTGGACAGTTGGATAGTTGGATGGTTTGATAGTTTGGATGATTGGATAGTTGGATGGTTTGATAGTTTGGATGGTTTGATAGTTGGATGGTTGGATAGTTGGACGGTTGGATAGTTGGATGGTTTGATAGTTTGGATGATTGGATAGTTGGATGGTTTGATAGTTGGATGGTTTGATAGTTGGACGGTTGGATAGTTGGATGGTTTGATAGTTGGACGGTTGGATAGTTGGATGGTTTGATAGTTGGACGGTTGGATAGTTGGATGGTTTGATAGTTGGACGGTTGGATAGTTGGATGGTTTGATAGTTTGGATGATTGGATAGTTGGATGGTTTGATAGTTTGGATGATTGGATAGTTGGATGGTTTGATAGTTGGACGGTTGGATAGTTGGATGGTCTGATAGTTTGGATGATTGGATAGTTGGATGGTTGTATATTTAGACAGTAGAATGGTAGGATCCTCTTCCTCTGTCTGAGCTGTGTATGTTTCGGAGCCATCAGCTCTTGTTCTGTCCGGTGTCTGCAGGTGCGTCTGGAGGCGGTTCAGAGGGAGTTTTCTACACTGCAGGAGGTCAGTTCTCATCAGAAGAAAAGGTCTGCAGAGATCGTCAGTCTGCTGCTCAGAGACCTCAGTGACATCGGCAGCGTCCTCAGCACCACCGAGCTCAAAGCTGTAAGACTTAAACTCTTCTCCTGTTCACAGTTCACACATCATACTCACTTTACATGGCGGCCTGTGTGCTGACTCCTAAATGTGTGCAGGCCTTCAACACTTCTCTTGGTAAAACGTTGAATTACAGAAAAATATGAATCTTCTGTTGCTTATGTATACGATAATGTTGTCTGTTGATGACTGAATGAATAATTGAATGCATTAACTGACCATTATTTCCATTATTGATCAATGTGCCCATTATTTTCTTGATCATTTTCTCTAAAAACTGTGGACCGGTCAGCATGTCTCTGTCTGTCTTCAGATGACGGAGACCTGTCAGCATGTCTCTAATCCTGTCAACATGTCTCTAACCCTGTCAACATGTCTCTAACCCTGTCAACATGTCTCTAATCCTGTCAACATGTCTCTAACCCTGTCAACATGTCTCTAATCCTGTCAACATGTCTCTAACCCTGTCAGCATGTCTCTAACCCTGTCAGCATGTCTCTAACCCTGTCAACATGTCTCTAATCCTGTCAGCATGTCTCTAACCCTGTCAACATGTCTCTAATCCTGTCAGCATGTCTCTAACCCTGTCAACATGTCTCTAATCCTGTCAACATGTCTCTAATCCTGTCAGCATGTCTCTAACTCTGTCAGCATGTCTCTAACTCTGTCAACATGTCTCTAACTCTGTCAGCATGTCTCTAACCCTGTCAACATGTCTCTAACTCTGTCAGCATGTCTCTAACCCTGTCAACATGTCTCTAACCCTGTCAACATGTCTCTAATCCTGTCAACATGGCTCTAACCCTGTCAACATGTCTCTAACCCTGTCAACATGTCTCTAATCCTGTCAGCATGTCTCTAACCCTGTCAACATGTCTCTAACCCTGTCAACATGTCTCTGTCTGTCTTCAGATGACGGAGACCTGTCAGCATGTCTCTAACCTGTCAGCATGTCTCTAACCCTGTCAGCATGTCTCTGTCTGTCCTCAGATGACGGAGACGAGCGGAGTGATGGAAGAGGAGTTCACCACAGCTCGTCTCTACATCAGTAAACTCAAGTCTGAGGTCAAATCTCTGGTGACCCGCAGCAAACAGCTGGACACCAACCTGACGGAGAACATCTGCAGGATGGAGGCCAACGAGACCGAGCTCAACAGCTGCCAGCTGCTCGTCTCCCAGGTAACAGACTCAACCCGTCTCCCAGGTAACAGACTAAAGTTAATCACAGCTGTCTCCTAGGTAACAGACTCAACCAGAGACTCAGAGGAACTTCCTGTTTCAGAGGGACTTCCTGTGTGTACTGTCTCTTTAGGAGACCAGCAGCAGGTCCTCAGCGTATTGATTCCAACGGGAGAAGTGAACGTGAACGCAGATTATGAGCGATGATTTTTTTCTCCCCGTAGTCATTAGGGGTGGTACGGTTCATGAAAAAACATCCAAACCGCTCGGACTGCTTGTCTCGGTTCGGAACGTGTGTGTGCCGCACAGTTCGACGCATGCGCAATGTAGCCTGGAGGAGGGGAGGAGGGCCTGACAGCTACGGTTGTTATTGTAAGTGCAATGATTAGTCCAATAAATACTTTATCAAACCGTATGACTGTGTGTCCCAGCCCAGGATAGGAAATGAACTAACAATGTAAACTGTTTTTATGTTTAACGTATTCTGACTTAGTTTGATAAATGCAAGTTATTTCAGTTGATATTCTGTAATATTTCAATCTTCATGTGCTAAAAAGGCACATAAGTTCCTGTAGATGGCGATACACATTCTCCTTTTTTTGCCAAATAAATGAAAATCATGCTGAAATCATCAGTCTTCCCTCTTGCTGTAGCAAAATCTCACCTAGCTTTCCTCAGAGATGATCTTAATAATGTGCTTAAAGTCAAGTCATATTCAGTTTGTGCATGATTAAATTATATAACTATATCATTATTTAATACTGTATCCTACATTGTGGATAATTAAGCTATATATCATATGCTGAAGTATATTTCTGGAGTGTTAAAGATTAAAAGAAAAAATAACAAGAACCGTACAGAACCGAAAACCGTGACCCTAAAACTGTGATATGAACTGAACCGTGGGTTTTGTGAACCGTACCAGCCCTAGTAGTCATCAAGTAAATATTGGAGCCATTCTTCACCAGCCACATATCTCCAGAACATTCTGACACTAACATGTTATGTTTCAGATGGACACATCAGGAGAATGATCCAGACCTGTTTCTGTCCCCGGACAGAGAAGCTAACATCAGCTAACAGAAACCAATGTTCCTAATGATAAATATGGCTTTTAACTGTGTACATATCCAATGTTAGCAAGAGGAAATATTAATACATTATGCAAATGACCTAACTCTAACTCTAAATATATATATATATATATATATATATATATATATATATATATATGTGTGTGTGTGTGTGTGTGTGTGTGTGTTGTTTGTTTCAGCTTCAGGCGAAGATCTCGTCTCTGACAGACGACCTGCAGAAGTTGGAGCAGAAGAAGAGGAAGCTGGAGGAGAGTCAGGACGCTCTGATGGAGGAGATCGCCAAACTGCACGCTCAAGGTTAGACACTGTCACCGTGGTTACAGGAAACACTGCTCTCTGACATTGTCACCATTTTTACAGGAAACACTGCTCTCTGATTGGCTGTCCGTTGACATCAAACAGTTCAACACATTTGAGACAATTGGTGATCAAATATCGGTTTCAAACTTATAAATAACATACAAATTGTGTGTGTCTGAATGTGTGTGTGTGTGTCTTTCTGAATGTGTGTGTGTGTGTGTGTGTGTGTGTGTGTGTGTGTCCGACCACAGATCAAATGCATGAGGTGACGGTCATGGACAAAGAGAAAGAACACATGAGCAGACTGAAGGATGCTGTCGAGATGAAGGTAAACATCATCATCATCATAATCATCATTGTTTTTGATCAGTCAACCAAATCACACACCAGAGTTCTTCTGTTTAAAAGTTCAAAAGACAGACAGAAAGGAGTGTGATCAACCACCTTCAGAGACATGTGACCTGAAACTGTTCCTGCTGTGTGTTGTAGAGAACCCTGGAGGAACAGATGGAGAACCACAGAGAAGTTCATTCCAAACAGCTGAGTCGTCTCCGAGACGAGATCGAGCACAAGCAGAGACATGTCGACCAACTCAAAGAGTATGTTATCTCTTTATTAATTAAACACAGGGGATTGACGTGATTATGATTTAGTTTTAGTTTTTTCACGTTGTTGTCACGTTTAAGTCCTTTGATTGTTTCTGTCAACAAAAAGTAAAGCCTTTTGTAGTCTCATTTTAGTTATGCATTTTTTACTTTGATGACCTTAATTGTTGATTGTAGATTGTACAAAGCGGGGTCAGTAATGGAGTTTGAATAAATGTGTTGTCTGTGTTATTTCAGTGTGAATCAGGCTCTGCAGCTCGAGAACAGGAAGCTTCAGTCCGACTTTGACAAACTGAAAGCTGAGGATCAGAACAAAGACCAGAAACTCCAGAAACTAGTGTAAGTTTGTCCCGTTGTGCTCACCGTAGACTCAACTCTGCTGCTTTTACACAAACATCCTCACATTTCCCATGCTCATTAAGTGTGTTTCCATACACACGTTTTTATTTCAATTCAATACAGACAATCCTGAGGGGAAACACTAGAAATTAAAGAAAAGTTTAAATATCTCAAAAAGCTTTTTCCTATTGGCTGAGGTGTAAAAGGTGGTCTAAAAACACCTTTTAAAAAGAAAACAAGCATCCATTCACATTTGGTGAAAAGGATAATGTGCGTCATGTTGTTTTATTAAACTCAGCCTCTGTTTGTGTAATCCAGGTTTCTGAATGAGAAGAGAGAACAAGCCAAAGAGGACCTGAAGGGTCTGGAGGAGACTGTGGTACGTGGATGAGTTTAGTTTTGAGCTACAGCAGCGACACATATGAGATCAGATGATTTATTGGGTTTCCTCTAACAGGCCAAAGAGCTGCAGACACTGAACAACCTTCGGAAAGTCTTCATCCAGGACCTCGGTACTCGAGTCACGAATGTAAGAAAACCATCAGTCAGAACTTCTTTCCAGAGTTTCAGTGCTAAATCCATCAATAACAAAATGTACAAAACTTCACAGAGAACACGATCTAAAAAAATCAGTAAAAGTGTTTAGCTTCAGAACAACCATCCAAAGGACCAAATATCCAAAGGTCACCGTGCAGGTGTTCCAGCTGTCAAGGTGTGATTCCTGCTTCTCTACAGAGCTGATGTTTGTTGGCGGTGGGAAACAGGACAGTGGTGCATCCTGACACTTTGACAGGTGTCTACATGTAAAACAAAGGCTTTAGCAGAGTCAGTTTGTGAGACGTTTAAAGGAGTTAAAGGATCGTAAGATGTTTGGTGGATGTCACTCTGGGTTCAGTCATAAACCTGAACATCAGCTTTAAGGTTTTCTTTTTCTTCTTTAAACAGAGTGCAGAAAACGACTGCGACGAGGCCGGTGGCAGTCTGGCTCAGAGACAGAGGATCATCTTTTTGGAAAATAACCTAGAGCAGCTCAGCAAGGTCCACAAACAGGTCAGTGAAAACAACACCGGAAACATTCACACCTGTTCACTCAGACCTGCCCACCATGAGCTTCCTGTCGAACGCAGGAGCGTTTCCCAG
Organism: Perca fluviatilis; assembly: GCF_010015445.1. Lineage (NCBI taxonomy): Eukaryota > Metazoa > Chordata > Actinopteri > Perciformes > Percidae > Perca > Perca fluviatilis. Next base: position 37,176,543 of record NC_053123.1, on the reverse strand, counting down.
AACTAGGAACCTTCTGAGGATCTTGCTGCGTTTCGCTGGAGGGACAAGGGTCTACATTTAGTTTTTTTCAGGAATTTCTTACCCCCACAGCCCCTGATGGAGGGTAGTACTTTCTAAAAGTACACAAACCTTTGGGGTGGGGTTCTCAGGCATAACCGTCGCTGATCGGTCAAACATTTACAGTGCAGCTGCTTCAACTCACATCCACTTAATTCATACTGGAAAATAAGTACTTTTAAAGATTCATGACTATTTATGGATGAGAGGAGAACATTTAGTAGTTTAGTTTGTTAACATTTGAAGTACAGTTAGGCTTTGCTTTTGTCTGAGAACAAGACCTAAAAGTCTCAGTGTAATAACTCGGTGTGTTCGTCAGCTGGTGCGGGATAACGCTGACCTTCGCTGTGAGCTGCCTAAGCTGGAGAAGCGTCTGCGGGCCACAGCGGAGCGAGTGAAAGCTCTGGAAGCCGCCTTGAGAGACGCCAAGGAGTCGGCCATGAGGGACCGCAAACGCTACCAACAGGAAGTGGACCGCATCAAAGAGGCTGTACGCTCCAAGAATGTCTCCAGGAGAGGACACTTTGCTCAGATAGGTGAGGAAACGTTTAACTAAACATACTGATGAGTCAGATCTAACCTGAGGGTGGCGCTGTAGGAGAGATCAGGAATAACAATGTAAAGGGTCTATCCTCTGGGGACCTTTAAGGATTTTAGTTTGTGTCCTGATGGTGGTGCTGGTCCCAGATGAGTTGTTGTGATCCTCAGAGGAGAATCCAGCAGCAGTTTGATGTGTCAGATGAATCGAGTACATGTTTGGAGAAGCCAACACTGACAGCTGACTTACCTGTCTCCATGTAGCCAAGCCAATCAGAGCCGGACATCAGCATCATCAGCACCCGTCCTCCTCTCCGTCCATCAGAACGGCTGTCCGAGGAGGGGGGTTGGCGTCCAGTCCACGCCATCACTCCCCCCGACAGAAACCACCTCAACAACCGCAGCAAACTCAACAACAACAACCCCATCAGAGCCAAAGCAAGTAAGCTACAGGTGAGTCACAACAAACTCAGCAACAACAACAACAGCAGCAGTAACACAACATCAACCACAACAGAGGCCTGTCCTACCAAGTCAGTTCTACATACCCAGGATATCTTCTCGTCATCTGGCTTCACTAACGCTAACAACCGGCAGCCACGCTAAGCGATCACACGCCGTGGTTATCAACTCGGTCACCAACCAGGCTAGTTCACATGAAAGGGTTTGCATTGTTAGTGTCCAATCACAAACATGGACAAGTCTTCTGGCAGCAGAGTAAAGAGCACACTTTAATATGCATTAATTAAAAGTTTCTTAGCTTTAATAAACCATCTGGTTGATGATGTCAGCAAGTCAACACCAAAATCTTGTTTCAAAACTCTAAAACTTGTTTTTTCCTATGTGTCCCACAACAAATGAACGCAAAATATATCTCGCTGCCCTCCCCTCTAACCATCTCGGGAAGACATGAACCATCGCCATAACACGGACAACCCAGGGTCAAACCTGAAGTTACATCGCTAACGTCAGACTCTGTTTCATAGTTCAGGCCTCAGTTCCACGGAGACCATAAATAGAATCAAAATTTGAAAATTTCATGAAAATTTGAAAAATTATACCTTTTAATATAAATGTTACCTATTTTTTTAATCTGGTGAAACTTTAAAACAAAAAGTACAATAAAAAATAGAAAAATGAAATCTTTTGGCCCCCTTGTCCCGTCCTTAAGGTTTGGAAGCTTCCTGATGCGATTATATGTTAGTATGTAATGTTGAAACCCTGAATATTGGTGATCCGTTTGTTTAACATCAGTCTATATAAATAAAGGTTTATCTCTTCCTTTCTTCACAGGGTGCAGACAACTCCAGATCATTTTCCTTTTCTGTGGATCTTTGAATTTCTGAACTCTCCTGCTCTCACCACTCTGCCTTTACTGGAACCAGACTCCATGTTTCCACAACTTTCCATCTTAACAACCATTCCACCTTAACAACCATTCCACCTTAACAACCATTCCACCTTAACAGCCGTTTCACCTTAACAGCCATTCCACCTTAACAGCCATTCCACCTTAACAGCCATTCCACCTTAACAGCCATTCCACCTTAACAACCATTCCACCTTAACAGCCATTCCACCTTAACAGCCATTCCACCTTAACAGCCGTTTCACCTTAACAGCCATTCCACCTTAACTGCCAACAAGTGCTTTCTGTCCTCCTCTGACTCTGTCGTCAGCTCTGGTGCTCCGAGTCTGTTTGTCTGACCGCATTAATGCAGTTTCATCTGTTATATAACAAGTTTACTAAGTTAATTCAGAGTTTCTATCTGAATGTTCGACATTAATGTAGGCTAATGTTGTCTTTCTGATCTCGGGTTAACAGACGTTGCAAAATGATCAAAGGAGTTCTAAAATTTTGAAGTGATAAAAATTAATGTTCTGCAGGGAAATTATAAGATATTGAGTCAACATTTCAGCTTTTCAGGCCACAATTATGGCACAATCATCTTTCTGGCTGACTAACCTTTAAGGCGAGACACGGCAGGCAAAAACATCGTTTTTTTTTTCACTGGTCAATTTTGAGATTTTTGGCTATTTGTGTTTAATAACATGTCTTCTTTCAGACATGTGGTGAAAAAATACACATTTAGGTCTTTATTTTACTATACTTTGTCTGTTAGCATCGGTAGATTTCTCCTAAATTCAACAAAAGTTGGCGTTCTAAATCTTCCCGCTGCTCCGCGATCGCTGTCTGCACCCTGTCATCACATATACCGTTGGAAAGCTCGCTCTCTCCTCTACAATGATGTTGGATCCAAATATGGTCATTTCCTTTTCATCAGCAACCAATCGTGAAAGTAAAAGGGGGGATTTAGCGCTAAATGCGTAATCTCATTGGCTGATGACAATTCCTGACAACGTGATTTCGCTTTGAATGGGACGCTTCGACATTTCCGCGGTAGTTCAGAATGTCAAAATAAATGCGTCGAAAACGGTCGAAAATCACCTCAGAGAATACGAAAGTTGTTATTAGCAAGAAGACACAGGGGATTACACACTAAGACAGCAGATGATGAAATGCCTTCACATAGTACGTCGATGTGTCAAATATCGTTCAGAAAACAGGAGTTTTCAGACAGCGGAGGTAATCAGACTGACTCTCTCTCTCTCCCTCTCTCCAAGCAGTTTACAGAAATGTATGGCCTACATGTCATATATTAAATATGTAGGTGTCACATATATACTATTCTACTATAATTACTATAAAATACTAAACAAATCTGTAATTTTGGGATCCTAAGTGGTTGTGAGTCCCTCAGGCTGTGGCAGGCAGATCCATAGCTGTCAGTAGAGCTGCTGTCCCCTCTCCTAGGAGAACTACCAGCTTCTCTTCTCCTAGGAGAACTACCAGCTTCTCTTCTCCTAGGAGAACTACCAGCTTCTTTTCTGGTGTTAACTTTTTTTGGCTATTTTTCCAAGGTGTAAATCTCTTAGTGAAGATAGTTTTTCCCAGTGTAGGAGGAAGTGTATCTCTGTCTGACCCAGTAGGTGGTCACTGAGCCTGTATTTAGTCAGGATCCGTCTCTTCTTCGTATCTCTGACAGTGTGAAAATAGTATGTTTAATAACAATTTAGTCTACTTTGATTGCTTTCTCCAATGTTCTAAATATTGGTCTTTTGAATGATCACCATAAGAAGCTCATCCCTGTGTATCACCGGATGTCCAGTGACAGTGTGGTATGGAGGCTCTCAGAATGCCAACGCATGCCTCAACTTGGTTATATGGGCCCAGTGTGGCTGTGATGGAGAAATTGTGGCTTCAGAGCACAGACTGTTAATGCAATGAAGGATGACGACACGGTTAGGATCTCAAAAGTCAATAGTGTACATTCCTCCAGTGCATACAGTGGAGGAATGTGTGGAGCCTTAAGAGTGTAAGCACAGCCAAAATAGTGAAAAGACACCAGCAGGAGATGGATGAGGGCCCTAGGTACTGGCATGGATATGTAAACTGTAAACTAACTTGGGGGAACTAGGCTGTGTAATGGTTGTGTTCTGCCAGTTTGAAGTTTGTGATGAAATGGTCTTCAGTTGAAGCCCATGTTCATGTGTTGTTTTGGATGTTATGATCAGTAATAGATGAAGCAATAATGAGTTGTGGATGTTAAACAGTGAGAAACATGGATCTTACTTGGACCTGAAGGGATATGTGTCTGTAATTCATGGCTTTCATTAGAAATTAGTGGAATTTTGCTATAAAAATCTTTAAAGCCCGTTTTCTCAAAATGACTTTTCTCTCATACTCCAAGAACGAAATCTCCACTTCAGTAGCACCTTTATACACCAAACATTCCAGTCTTGTACCTAGTTATATTATGAAGACAATTACAGAGGGATTTTTAAATATATTATTCCTAGCCTGATTTATATAACATTTTATTCCAAAAAACATGGCGAAAATCGTTTTTTTAAGGCTATTGACAGTATCTTCTGATTTACAGGATAACAAAAGTAGATATTCATAAATCCCTCAGTAATTTTTTCCCCATCTAATATGTGAACACAATGAAAAAATAATTTTGAACGTGGCTTTATCCAATACTCAGATTTCGTTTTTTAAAATATATGCAAATTAGCGCATTTTTCATTAGATAATGCCTAATTTGCATATTTAAACATTAAATAACAGAAAACTTGTAATACATTTTTTTCTCATCTTAATGTAAGTAATCAACTGGCAGAGTTCCATGGTGATATCTGCTAGTTAAAAAGAATTCCCTATTCACCTGTAGTGTCTCGCCTTAATGTGCTGAATATAGTTGACTTTAACTTAATTTTGAGCCTAAATCCGTGACTCAATTTCCAGTTATATTTAAGATGTAATAGCTAATATTAACAATCCAGTATTAAAAAGTGAAAGTCTTGACCTATTTCTCAATAAAAAGTTATAATTTGGACATTTGTTTTGTATAGTCTCTTATCAGGATAAAATCTGACGTTTATGCTCACCTAAGTAACTCTATTAAATATTTAGTATTACTGTAGTATTTCCTGCACAGTATTTATGTATCAGCTATACGATTCATGTATGAAACACAGTTAGTTTACCAATTGTTGGAATCAAATTGTCTGTGGTTGAATGTTTACATCAGTTTTTTTGTGAAATGTCTTAAACACTTTAGACTGATAAAAGATAAAGGAAAATAAATACATGAACAGTTAGGAATGATAAAATAAAAAGAAATATCATGAAGAAGTCATAGTAATGTACTACTTTGTTTTCACTTTTAGGAACATTTAAAATCTGTGAATTAAAGAGTAAAACACTGATACAGAACGTAGAGAACAAAAATTGAAATTTCACAAACGTTTTATGACAAGATATAGTTGTATTTGATACAATAAAAAGTCACATTAAGAATAAAGAGGTAACACTTTTAAATATTATTATAATTATAACACCATTTACTATTCTTACAACATTTAGATGTAGGGACTCTAATATTTTAAAATAACAAGTCACGTATGATATTTTTATTGTTTAAGCCATATTTATAATATCTTTAAATACAACTAATACTGTAGTTGATTTAAGTTACCCTATCTCATGATTTGTTTTAAACTTTATAATGATATTAAGTATTTTACTCTTAACATTTCATGGTGTTTTTATTTTCCTGGACTCAATGTTTTGTCACCTTGATATTGTGTTTTTTTAATAATTCAAAGTTATTACAGAGCTGTTTTTATAGATATATGGATTTTTATTTTGTTGAGACAAAGCTCATTGTTTCTATCTGTGTAATATTTCTGCATTGTAAATCAGTGTTGAACTGCTGCTGCTGTAACTGGATTTATCTGAAAGCATCATGAACACAGAAGCAGTCTTTAGACCCACAGTGTCCGTCTGTCTATGGACATTATGTTCTGTTAAACTAAATAATCTAATAGCATCATGGACATGTTTCTGAGAAGCACAGCGTCTTTAGACCCACAGTGTCTGTCTGTCTATGGACTTATGTTCTGTTAATAAAAAACAATGGAAGTCTAGAAACACGTCTTTAGACCCACAGTGTCCGTCTGTCTATGGACATTATGTTCTGTTAAACTAAATAATCTAATAGCATCATGGACATGTTTCTGAGAAGCACAGCGTCTTTAGACCCACAGTGTCTGTCTGTCTATGGACTTATGTTCTGTTAAAGTGTGGTGCAGTTGTTGTGTATCATGCAGTATGTTGCCTGTGTCCTTAACTCATGGTTGTAAGCAGAAGTTAGGAGCGGCTGTAAAACTGGGGATCAGAATGAAGTGTTAGCATTGACATGATCTAAATCAAGGGTCTGAGGACAGATGTTTAGATTGTAAAGCCCCTTGAGGCAGATTTGTGATTGTTTAATTGGACTCTATGAATAAAAACATTAACATTGTTAAGTGCCAGAATGATAAGATTGAGCAGTGATACCAAATGATAAATACAAAACAAAATGAGTTTTATAAACCTACTGCTACAGAAATCAGTCACGAGTGAAACTGATATTTAGCACAAGTGAAGTTTATGAATTAGTTACGGATATTTTGGTGTATATTTATAAAAATAATAAAGGATAGTGCTAAGGAAAGGGTTACAGGTCTGTCATTGTTTTGTAATAAACTTAATTTATTTGAATCATGTCTTATGTCCAGTCTCTTTTGTGGCTTTAAATAGTAAAACAAACATTTAACTATAAAAGTGTATGATTCCTGAAATACTTTACAGGTCCTAACAGAGACAACAGTGTATATCTGTACACACTAAGATATTTTTTAGATTATATCTTTAATCTGCAAGTGTGTGTGGGGATGCGTTTGTTCCACTCTTCAGTAAATCCACAGCCTGCAGACCAGCAGGAAGCGGTAGGGCTAGCACTCAGTGGGCCGACGGGACCGGTCTATAAACAGGTAAAACAGGGGAGCTGCTGTCTTTCTGGTTAAAAAACACTGTAATATTTACATTTCTCAACCAATTTCAATGTGTTGTTTTTATATTTCATGGTTTACGATCTATGTGTAGTAGAAAAGGCTTTGTCTCCAGCTTATTAGATAGTTATATATTACAATCAATACTAAACACACTAAGTCTGACTGAGCATCTCACAGCGGCGAGGAAGCCCATGTGGTGTAGGCGAGAGGCGTAGCTGCACCATGGAGACTGAAAGAAGAGAGGAGAGAGTGCTGACCAGTAACAACCAGCTGTAACACCTCTAGAGAACAAGAGGAATCATGGGAGGATGAAGATGTGAAAAGTTGTTGCCTGACACTTGAACAGAAGTCCCCAAACATAATGTCACATCAGAATGACAGACAATAGACACAGTAGTTAGTTACATAAAACCTGGCTGGTGTGCATGTACAGTCTATGTAAATGTCTGTGCAGCCCAGCAGTGTCCTGGTTAAAATCCCTGGTTGCTACCGCCACCTGGTCGTCTGTAGGCTGTACTGCTACTGAGGAATGGCGAGCAGAGCTGACAGACAGACAAAATATCTGCTGCGTTGTACCTGATGAATATTGAAATATTATTCCAGATATTTGGGTTTGTGTGTATTTCTGGATCTCAAACAAAAGGAATCTTCAAACCAAACATTGTTTAATCCATTCTGTGAGGTAAAAGTCACTGACATTTAAATTCAATAATGTATTATGTATTCATGTAAATTAAAAAAATATGTTCTTCAAAATAAATTCTGATCAGAAACTGGTCGTTTATTTTTTACAGTCCAGCCAAAACCAGGCGCTGAAGGGATTCAGTTATTCATAGCTTGGATTTGTAAATGTGAGTCTGTCAGGTGATCAGGGTTCACCTCAGGACGCTTCACTTCCTGTCCAGGTTGAAGATTTCTTGGCTCTCGATGAGGATGAACTCCACAATCTGGTTCTGGTAGACCATGTTGACTGCCATGTTCCCCGTGTCCAGCTCGGGCCACATCAGCGTTGGGCCAAACACGATGCCGATTCCCTGAGTGGACATCAGGTTTTTCCTGGAGAAACCCAGGACTCTGAAAAACAACAGAAGCACCAGAAACTCAAGGGAAGAGGAAAACATTCAGCGTTTAGGCTAACTGCACAACGGACGCCATCGCCAGTCTCCTCCAAGTACGATGTGTATCAAAGAGAACTTTTATTATTCTTTTCATTTTGAACACCCCAACATAAATTATAAAAGATTGTATATACTAATACTAACCCTAACAACACTTTAAACTCCACCAATGAACTTTATAATTTGACGTTTAAAATCTACGTGATTCATATTTGTTTCAAATATGTTTATTGTGAAACATTTTCATTCAACAATGAAGTTTGCATGGCATTTTAATATTTCTTTAAGAATGACGATAACAACAAAAAACAGCAACAAACATTATACAAATAGTAACAGAAACAGTGACAGACATTATACAAATTATACACAGTATATATATAAATAAAAAACAACATAGCTTTCCACCCCCTCCCTTTAACTCCTCTGAGGATCCCTTTCTTCAGTTACCCCCCCACCCCTCCCACCCCAGGAGTGTATTCTTACTCATGTCTTAATGGCCTTCTCTGCCAAGGTAAGAGTCCAAGGGAAGCCAAACTTTCTCAAAGTCCCTAAGCTTGTCCTTCAGAATGAATCTAATTCTCTCCATGTGTAGAGTATCGGTCAGTTCTGTCAGTGCTTGAAGGAGGGCACCTCTTTCTTTTTCCAAAAAAGTAAGATAAGTCTTTTTGCGATTATAACCCCATATGCCAGAAGACGCTGTTGTGCTGCTCTTAACTTCACTAACTCCTCAGATATACCCAGAACTATTAAAACAGGGTCAGGCTCTATCTGGACCTCCAGGATCATAGAGAGAAAATTAAATATGTCTACGTGATTAATATTTGAGGAGCAGTGTTAACGTGTGGACAGGAGGCACAGGGAATCAAACCAGCAACACTATGATGAACAGCTGATACTTTAAGTGACTGGAAGGACCATACTGCAGGTTTTCCAGTGACTATAAGATCTTATAACTGTGTTGTGTTTGAGGTGTGTGCAGGCGTACCTGTGCAGAGGCCTGTACTACGAATCCAGATCAACATTACCTGGATTTCTTTCAAGTATCCAGCATATATATATATATATTTTACAGACAGGCAGACAGACAACCCAGGGTTTCCCAATCCAGCAGCGTGCGTTCACATAAAAGAGGCGGGGTTTGCACAGCACAACTAATCACAAACATCTACCAGAGCCGCATATTTTAAATAAGAAGAGCAAATCATAATTCTACATAAATATGAAGAACACAGACATGGTTTTACAGGGAAAACGCAATACAGTCACTGCTTCCTAAAACAGGAGGAAAGCTGGGAAAAAAATAGCCGACGCTGTAGATGCGTAAATCACAACACTTATCAATATCACTTCCTCATATGATTTGAGCATAATTACACTTGTCCTTTCCATAAACTGTTGTTGCTTTAGCCTATTATTTCAGTTGCAACCCTGGCAGTGGTAAGCAATCGTGAGAGAAAATAAAATATATAAAAACATAATTCAAACCGATGTGCGCATTGGCGACACACGGCTCAAGAAGCCAACAAATAGCCGATATGCAATTCCCTCCCATTAAAATATATATATTTCATAAATATACCCATCAGGGAATGTTAATGGGGTTGTCGGCCTCTAAATGTTTTAACTTTTATGGGCGCTTTTTTTTTTTTTTTTTTTTTTTTTACCTCTCTCTCTCTTTTTTTTTTTTTTTTTTTTTTTTCTCTCTCTCTCTCTCTCTCTCTGTGCGCACCGAGCTCCACCTGATCAATTTAATCAAGTATTGATTGGTCAGTATGGGGGCCTTTTACACCGGTTGATCTCTGATCTCCAACTTAACCTGCTCCCGACCAGGTTAGGTGTTCAGCATGAGTTACCATGGCGATTGAACCTGGTAACAACTAATCGACCGTCGTGGTACAGAAAATCCTGGGATGAACTGTAAATTAGCTCGTTAACGCCAAATCCTGCTTCGTAGTCCAGGCGGCAGGCCTCAGGTGAGTTTAAGGTGTGTGCAGGCGTACCTGTGCAGGTGTGTTGAGGTGTGTGCAGGCGTACCTGTGCAGGTGGCTAAAGAGTAGCTTCATGGTGTCATGGTTCGGTTTGGGCAGTTCCTGGATCAGTTTTTTCACAGCCTGAATTTTGTGTTTGGATTCTTTAATCTCTGTGCACAAAAAAACAGAGAAAAAGTTATTATTACAGTAATTAAAAAAAATAACTAATCTGTAGCAAAAGTCTAAAACCTGATACTTGATATGTTTTTGTTTTGAAATTTCAGGAAGATCTGTAATAAACATATCCAATAAATCTAAACATAATCCCAGATAGGATGGGATAGATAGAGGCGTTTTCTTTTGGTCAGGTTTGACTCACTGACGGCCTCCACAAAGGGCTGGAAGAAACTGAAGGGAAACAGCGGCTCTGGCAGTTCGCGGAAAAACATTTTGAGGGCTCCCGTGACGACATGGACGTCTTCCCACTGACTGTGGTCCAGGTCCAGGTCCTCCTCTGAGGGGGAGACCAGAACCAGGCACAGGATTATTTAATAATGATAACATCTATAAAAAACCTTTATATCTGTGTAAACTGATGAAAGCAACATGTTTCTTTGTCTAAATGTAACTAATGAGCAGTTCTTAGATTACAGTATTTTACATTTGTGTAGGCTCTGTTTTCACATTAAAATTTGAATTTAAAAAAACTCTGAAAACTATATTAAATACTATAGTACTCTTTTGACCGTTAATTCTTACTTAGCATCCACAATGAAAACATTGGTATTACACGGAGTTAAAACATCACATAGGAAGTTCATCAGAGCATCACATATGTTTACCACAGAATTATAATCATTGTTCCTTACAAACTGAAATGATTCTGTCAAACTGCTTATTTTCATTAATTTAGGTTCATGCTTAAAATTATTTCATTCGTTTTGTATATGTTGTTGTATATATGAGGCAGTAATATCATTTAATGCAAGAAAATGAAGCAGAAAGTATGAATCTGAATACTGTTTAGTACTAAGGCATTTTTAGTTTTTGGCTTTTGGTTAAATGTTGATAAAGTTAAATCATGCTTCTCTTTTGAACCTTAACCAAGAGCTGTGAGTGATAAAACAGTACTAGACAATGTGGGATCGATACATACATATATATATATATATATATATATATATATATATACAGTATGAACATTTTGCACCTTATCAGCATTTCTTCATTTTGTTGATAAAACATAATTCTGGTGCAGTTATTTTTCTGTTCAAACACATTTCCTGTAGTAAATGAGCAGAATGTAAACGTATTTGTAGGCGACAGGACTGGAACAGACATCAAAGGAAAGGTTTCTGTTGAACTGACCCTGATCGACGATGAAGCGAAGTTTCTGGATTGTGGCCAGATTTCCACTGACTCTGTAGATCCCGTCAACGTCCAGACCTGAAACCACAAACACACAGTCGATGGAGAATATATGAAACTAAACACTTACTGACTTCAATCAGTAGATTAAAAGGTAACACTATAATAACATTACTAATACTTCAATAAGTCCCTTCAAATGCAGAAGCCTGTGTGCTAACAAGAACTAAGAAAAGAGATCATATTTCTCCTGTATCAGCTTCTCTTTACTGGCTTCTCCTGACCTCCAAAGCTTTAAATAGTCAGGCACCATCATATCTTAAAGAGCTTATAATTCCTTATTGCCAAACCAGTGGAGGCAGATGCCCCCCAGCCCTCTGTTAGTGAACATACCTCGCTTGTCAACGGCGTCCAAACAGATCTGAACGAACCTCGGCACAGTGGTTCCTTCACGCTCGCAGAGAGTCGACAGATGGCAGCCGAAAACTCGATCTAAGACAGAAATGATAAAAAAATAATATTGCAAAAGGTTGAAGGCGAAATTGTTAATGTTACAGCAGGTGTAATGAATAATGTTACAAAAGTTTTCATGACTAATCATTAATGACTTAAAGCCTTGTGACCTGCCACTTACGCTATTTGTCCAAAATTGATTCAAAACTTAATAACTTAATGAAACTAAAGTGTGAAATGATGCAGCAGACATGGAATATGACATATTTAATAATCAAACTGAATATTTAACTGACTGGAAACATCAGTGATCTTCAAAGAAGAGCTGCAGCAACATGATAGAAACAATATAATAAGTATGATACTGTCAGACTTCATGAAAGAGGAGAACTGAAACAACATGAGAGCTATTTAAGGGAACAAGTATGTTAGATGTGTCAAGAGCAAACAGAAACCTTTAATGAGGCCTTTCTCCTGCAGAGTCTTCATGGACGGACGTCTGGTGATGAACTTCTTCAGCCTGTTCTTCACGCCGTTCTTATCGGCGCTGTCGGAGGCGCTGTGCTTCAGCTTGGAGCTGCTGAACATATCTGCAGAAAAACATTCAAACTGAAATGACTCTGTTCTCATCCAGTAGTTATGGAGCAACATGATCATTCATTAAGAGTAGTGTTTGTGTTCATCTGACAAATTACATATATACACACATATATATACACACACATATATATACACACACATATATATACACACACATATATACATATACACACACATATACACATATATACACACACATATATATATATATATATATATATATATACATATATATATATATATACATATATATATATATATATATATATATACATACAACATATATATATATACATATACATATATATATATATATATATATATATATATATACATACATAAAGATATATACATATATATATATATACATATATACATATATATACATATATATATATATATATATATATATACATATATATATATATACATACATACATACATACATATATATATATATATATGTATATATATGTATATATATATATATATATGTATATATATATATATGTATATATATGTATATATATATATGTATATATATATATATATATATATGTAAGGAAGTGTTCTGTATTGGCCAGCAGATGGCGCCTTGGTTTTAATTTGAGTGCTCCTTTTCTGTTTGGCTTGCCCTGGCACAGAGTCTTTATGAGCCTCCCACCCCATAGGTCATATTCTCTTTTGTTTCCCAAAAAAGCCATGTATCAGAGCACTGTAACATTGAAACGTTGATTTAAATCATAAATAAGTTGTTTGATGCAACAATTTTGTATATTAAACCTGTTTGAAGTTGCACTGTGTAGATGGCTGAACAGAATATGTGGGCCGTGTGAGCCAATGTTTAAGAGACCCACAGCTAATGCTAGTGGCTAGCTAAGTGTGTGGATGAGGCAAGCTGCTTAATCCAGCATTTATGTTCTTCATGTTAAGCAGACACATGGAGCTAGCTGAGTAACTACTGCTTAATGCTAAGAGGGGCAGCTAAGGTTTATTTTATACTGTGGTTTATTATGGGCCAGATTGTTGTTCTTAACTGGCTGTGTGTGTGAGATATTCTCTTTTGTTTCCCAAAAGGCTCAATAAATGAGAGGAGTTTTGCTTGTCTCAACCACCATTTGGTCTCCTGTTTTCCTGTCCCTGCCACACGCCCTGGTATCTCCAACATCTTAAATAAACACAACGCAGAGTCAGACTTTTCTGGGGCCTGCGGCCTGACGGATAGGGTTACATCTTTGGTGCCGTGATCCGGATGGTGGTTTACAGCAGGACGAGCAGACAATTTGCAGACTGTACATCTCTGTGGACTCAACACTCAGGTTTTGTTGTTGCCTCTCATGTCCTAGATATCGTAAAAAAAAATAGGTGCTAAAACTGCTTTTGAAAAAAAATAAAAAAATCTTGCTGTTCTCTTTGACAAGTGTTTTGTTAAATGCAAATGTCATTTAATTGTGTACATGTTGTGATGCTTGTTGGTGCTTTATACTGTATCTGATTGTGTTCCCACTAGCCAACTCATAACACAACACTGATACATCCTTTAACTTCCTTCTATTTCTACACTACCGCAAAAGTCAAACATGCAAAGACATTACGAAAACACTCCTCGCCGTCCTTTGTCTACTCTCCCCCCTGCAGTAAGGCAGACACTATATCACTCACATGGATCAGTGACTGGCACCGATGAGGTAATGCCTGCTCCAGAACAGACAGTAATTGACATGGGAGCGGTGAACAGTTCCCATGAGTCCCAGCAAGGTCACTCTCAGCACCTTCTGAGGTCAACGCCATGGGAGGCCACATCGAACACCATGCCCCCCCCAAGTAATGAGCCTACACCTCCAGCTGCTGGTCATGTCTCACATCCCAGTGTACTCACCCCTCCAGCAACAAGCCTTGTCCCTACACCTCCCAGCCTGTCCCCCATGCCTACTAAACATGTAAGTGTTCAGGGCCCAGCTACAACAGGATATGGTCCCAAGGTCTATGAGTATGCCTCCCTGACCCCATTCAGTCCCCCTGAAGCCACTCTCCCTAGGCATCCCATGACTACAGCCAGGGCACCTAGCTTTATAATTCCTGAGTCCAGCCTCTTCCCCCAAACCCCTTGTATATCCCAGCCTTGTGCCAATCCCCCAAGTAACATACAACCCGTTCCAGTGCTTTCAACCTATGCCTCACAGGTTTCTATGCATGGCCCCCCAGTGGGCATACAGAGCACTACAGAAACAGTACCTGCCCCACCTGCAAACCACGACCCTTTTCCCACCAGCTATCCCATACCTCCTTACTCATCATATGGGATGTACATCCCTCCTTCCTCAGTGTACCAACCTCAGGCAGTAGGGCAATCTTCACAAGCCGTTCAACCCAACCCTTATCACATGCAGGCCACTGGACAATCCCACACACTCCCCCACATGATCGCTGACGGATTAACTAGGTTTCCTCCTGCCCAACCCATTCACGGTGGTTTCACCCAGACACATCAAGTGAAAAATGTTCAAGTGTTTAGCGGGGGCCCTGAGTGCAAGCTCCTGGTTGACGACTGGATCCGAGATATGCAGTATCTTCTTGACGCTGGTGGGCTACCATCACATCTCAGTTTTGCAACCATTGTGCGGCACCTAAGTGGTGAAGCTAGGAGGCTAGTCATAAATCTCCCCCCACCTGAACAAAGTCCTGTTAGAGCTTTTGAAGAGCTGAGAGCCGAATATGGTGACATGCAGAGATCCCTGGACCCCTTAGCTGACTTTTATGAGAGGAGCCAACGCACGGGGGAGTCGGCATGTTCCTATGCCATTGCCTTGGAAGCAACACTGAGAGATGTGGAAGAGGTTCAGAATGGTGGCCAGCCTTTTCCAGATCGGGATGCTAAATTGGCTAGGCAGTTCATGAGAGGGCTGACAGATGAGGAGGAGAATTGCACCCATGAAGCCAAGGCTACTAAGTTTCCGGGAACTGCAAATTGAGCTCAGAAGCCTTGCCAGAGAAACAAAGAGATTTAATCTTCAACATACACAGAAGAAGGCATTAAGCCAGGTCCAAGTTGTTGGTGGTAAAATTCAAAGTGGACCAACCGACAGAGCTGATACAGGGAAGCACAACTCTGGGCTTTCTGAGCTGACAGCCCTTGTCAAAGACATAGCTCTTAATCAGGAAGAACAAGGTAGAAAACTTGCACAATTGTCCAGGCTTAACACCACTCCAGTCCCAGCTTCCCCCCGGTCTCGCCAAGGAACAGGTAACGTGAGCGCAGGAGCCACGTTTGTGTGCTACCGTTGTGGCAAGCCTGGGCATGCAGCGAGGGTTTGCAGAGCTGTGTTGCCAGACAGTGAACTGACGCATGCCCCTGGATCTTCTGCTGCTGGTGTGCCAAATGAAAATGCTGCAGCAGCCAGGCAGACTTTAAACTCCTAAGGCCTGTGGTTACTGGGGCAACCATGGGCACACATCAAAAAAAAGCAACAGTAAAAAAGAAAAAGGGAGAAAAAAGACCCCTACCCCCCTTCCCCCCCCCCAAACCCAGGGGAGGAAGAAAAAGCGAGCAAACGAGTGCCCCCCACCCAACCCCCCCTTGTGGCCCGGATGGGTCGTTGAGGATATGTGTTGATTACAGGAGGTTAAATTCTTGTAGCACCAGAGATGCATTCCCCCTCCCAAGAATTGAGGACGCACTTGAGGCCCTGGGTCAGGCTAAATATTTCTCGACCCTTGACTTGACATCTGGCTACTGGCAAGTGGAGGTGGCGGAGCAGGACAAGCATAAGACAGCTTTTGTCACCCCTATGGGTCTTTATGAAGCCAACAGGATGCCATTTGGCCTACAGAATGCTCCATCAACATTCCAGAGGTTAATGACCTGTTGCTTTGGGGATCTGAACTGCTCGCATCTTCTGATTTACCTTGATGACCTGATTATCTTTTCAAGGACGTTTGAGGAACATCTGGAACGGCTCCAACTGGTGTTTGACCGGCTGCGTGAACATGGTCTAAAGTTAAAGCCTTCGAAATGCCACCTCATGAGGAAGGAAGTCCAGTACCTGGGACACCTGGTGTCCGCCGAGGGAATTCGTACAGATCCAGCAAAAGTGAGCAAGGTAAAGGACTGGCCGCAACCCACAAGTCGCAAGGAGGTCCTGCAGTTTCTGGGTTTCGCAGGATACTACAGGCGATTTGTGGAGGGTTATGCTAAGCTAGCAGCACCCTTGTATCGTCTTACCTCTGGCGACCCTAAAAAGGGGAAAAAAAGACGCCTCCTGCTCCTGAGCCACCCTTTCTCTGGACTGAGGAATGCACAGAGACATTTTGTATGCTGAAAGAGAAACTCACATCGGCTCCGTTGTTGGGCTATCCGGACTACACATTGCCTTTTGTGTTACAGACAGATGCCTCTGGAGAAGGTCTCGGTGCTGTCCTGGCTCAAGTTCAAAGTGGGACTGAGAGGGTGATAGCATATGCCAGTAGGGGTTTAAGCTCAGCAGAAACTCGTTACCCAGCTCACAAGCTGGAATTTCTAGCACTTAAGTGGGCGGTGACAGAAAAGTTTTATGACCATCTGTATGGGCACAAGTTTTCAGTACTCACGGATAACAACCCACTGAAATATGTGATGACCACTGCCAAACTGGATGCTACTGGACAGCGATGGGTCTCCCAGTTGTCTGGGTTTGATTTTGACATCCAGTACCGCCAAGGGAGGTGTAACGCAAACGCGGATGCCCTGTCCAGAATGTCTAACCAGGACATTTGTAAAGCACTTCAGTCATGCCCTCAAAGAGTAAGGCTGGGGTCAGCCGAAGACGAACTGGTGGAACCAGGTCACGTGGAGCTTGGCGACACAAGCTGTCAGGCCAGGGAGTCACCCCAAACTTGTGAACCCAAACCTCAACTTGGACCATACACAGGGGTTGGAACAGAGTCCCTTCCTTCAATGACCAAACAAGACATCAGAGCAGGGCAGAAAGAGGATCCCGACATAGGGCCGATTCTGCATTACAGAACATTGAATACCAAACCTGGTAAAACAGAAAGAAAGCCCTGGGGAGAGAGAGCCTCTCTTCTCCTAAAAGAGTGGAGAAGATTGGTGGTAAAAGATGGTACCCTATATCGCAGAGTTCAGGATGGTCAGCATGGAACCAATGAACAGTTAGTCCTCCCCCAGAAGCTACAGAGAATGGTTAAAACAGCCCTACATGATGAATCAGGTCACCTGGGATTCGAACGGACACTCACTCTGATACGAGAACGCTTCTACTGGCCTAGGATGTTTCAGGATGTAAAAGCGTGGTGTGAGCAGTGTGAGCGTTGCTGTCTCAGGAAGACACCCACATCGGGCCTCAAAGCTCCCCTTGTCAGCATACATACCAATGCCCCTATGGAGCTTGTTTGTATTGATTTCCTGACACTGGAAAAATCTGTTGGCGGAGTTGAAAATGTGCTGGTGGTCACCGACCATTTCTCCCGGTTTGCCCAGGCTTACTCAACTAAGGACCAGAAGGCAACTACAGTGGCCAGGGTGTTGTGGAGGAACTTCTTTTGTCGTTTTGGATTTCCAGCAAAGCTCCATGCTGATCAGGGGTGTAACTTTGAGAGTGCAGTGGTAAGAGACCTGTGCAAGATTACTGGCATCACCAAAACACACACCACTCCATACCACCCTCAAGGGAATGGAACCACTGAGAGGTTTAATCGTACTCTGATGAACATGCTGGGCACCTTGGACCCCAACCTGAAACCTCGCTGGCACGAGTATGTCGATACAATGACACACGCCTATAACTGCACTCAACATGACTCCACTGGTTACAGCCCATACTACCTGATGTATGGCAGACATCCTAGACTTCCGGTCGATCTTGTGTTTGGTCTGACATCAGGTGACCCCCCTTGTGACTACAACAAATATGTTAAAAGTCTTCAAGACTGCCTGATATATGCCTACGATCAGGCTAACAAGAGCTCAAGACATGCCAAGGAGCAACAAAAGAAGCACTACGACCGTAGGGTGAAGAACACATTCGAGCCAGGGGACAGAGTCCTGATTAAGGTTTGCCATGTTGAAGGCCGACAGAAGTTGGGGGACAGGTGGGAAGCACAGCCTTATGTTGTCTTAAAGAAACAGCCTGGTGTCCCAGTGTATGTGGTTCGGTTGGAGAATGGGGAGAAAGAAAGGGTGGTCCATCGAAACCTTCTCACCCAATGTATGTTCTTCCCAATGGGGGCCGAACAGTCAGGCGAAAAGGGAGAGTCTGATAAGGAATCAAGGTTGTCAGGAAGTGAGTCAGATGGAGAAAACTGGGGAAGAGAGAATGAAGAGAGAGATCACAACAACGAGCAACTGGAAGAAACTAGTGAGCAGGATAGTGAAGGGGAACAGGGGGAGACGGAAGTTCTGGAGTCCGTCGCTGAGGAACAGAAGGAAAATGATTCTCCTCCATGGCATGGTGTCCCACCGACAGACACAGTGTATGTCTGAAGAAACCCTCCTAGGAATAGGCACCCACCTAAAAGACTGTCCTATCAGCTGAGAGCCATAGACTCTGAATCAGTTCAGCAGAAGATTGATCGGGGCCGGGAGATATGGCTGAGAGCCAAGGGAAAGCTGAGGGGAGAGTAGCAAAGGTGGAGTGAGGCCCCCATTAATTCAGTTACATCTACTGATTGACACTGTAACAAGCATTTGCTTACACATTCAACCCCCTCCCCCCCCGGTACTGTTCTTCATGGTTATGTTTTGCATGCATGTTATGGGACTCTTGGTTGATGTCTGATGGCTGAGACGCCATCAACCAAAGAGGGGGTAAATGTAAGGAAGTGTTCTGTATTGGCCAGCAGATGGCGCCTTGGTTTTAATTTGAGTGCTCCTTTTCTGTTTGGCTTGCCCTGGCACAGAGTCTTTATGAGCCTCCGCGGCCACCATAGGTCATATTCTCTTTTATTTCCCAAAAGGTAAGCCATGTATCAGAGCACTGTAACATTGAAACGTTGATTTAAATCATAAATAAGTTGTTTGGTGCAACAATTTTGTATATTAAACCTGTTTGAAGTTGCACTGTGTAGATGGCTGAACAGAATATGTGGGCCGTGTGAGCCAATGTTTAAGAGACCCACAGCTAATGCTAGTGGCTAGCTAAGTGTGTGGATGAGGCAAGCTAGCTTAATCCAGCATTTATGTTCTTCATGTTAAGCAGACACATGGAGCTAGCTGAGTAACTACTGCTTAATGCTAAGAGGGGCAGCTAAGGTTTATTTTATACTGTGGTTTATTATGGGCCAGATTGTTGTTCTTAACTGGCTGTGTGTGTGAGTTATTCTCTTTTGTTTCCCAAAAGGCTCAATAAATGAGAGGAGTTTTGCTTGTCTCAACCACCATTTGGTCTCCTGTTTTCCTGTCCCTGCCACACACCCTGGTATCTCCAACGTCTTAAATAAACACAACGCAGAGTCAGACTTTTCTGGGGCCTGCGGCCTGACGGATAGGGTTACATATATATATATAATATATATATATATATATATATATATATATACATATACAGTGCCTTGCGAAAGTATTCGCCCCTTGAACTTTTCGACCTTTTGCCACATTTCAGGCCTCAAACATAAAGATATAAAACTGTAATTTTTTGTGAAGAATCAACAACAAGTGGCACACAATCATGAAGTGGAACGAAATTTATTGGATATTTCAAACCTTTTAAACAAATAAAAAACTGAAATATTGGGCGTGCAAAATTATTCAGCCCCCTTAAGTTAATACTTTGTAGCGCCACCTTTGCTGCGATTACAGCTGTAAGTTCGCTTGGGGTATGTCTCTATCAGTTTTGCACATCGAGAGACTGACATTTTTGCCCATTCCTCCTTGCAAAACAGCTAGAGCTCAGTGAGGTTGGATGGAGAGAGTTTGTGAACAGCAGTTTTCAGTTCTTTCCACAGATTCTCGATTGGATTCAGGTCTGGACTTTGACTTGGCCATTCTAACACCTGGATATGTTTATTTGTGAACCATTCCATTGTAGATTTTGCTTTATGTTTTTGGATCATTGTCTTGTTGGAAGACAAATCTCCGTCCCAGTCTCAGGTCTTTTGCAGACTCCATCAGGTTTTCTTCCAGAATGGTCCTGTATTTGGCTCCATCCATCTTCCCATCAATTTTAACCATCTTCCCTGTCCCTGCTGAAGAAAAGCAGGCCCAAACCATGATGCAGCCACCACCATGTTTGACAGTGGGGATGGTGTGTTTCGGGTGATGAGCTGTGTTGCTTTTACGCCAAACATAACATTTTGCATTGTTGCCAAAAAGTTCGATTTTGGTTTCATCTGACCACAGCACCTTCTTCCACATGTTTGGTGTGTCTCCCAGGTGGCTTTTGGCAAACTTTTAAACGACACTTTTATGGATATCTTTAAGAAATGGCTTTCTTCTTGCCACTCTTCCATAAAGGCCAGATTTGTGTAGTATACGACTGATTGTTGTCCTATGGACAGAGTCTCCCACCTCAGCTGTAGATCTCTGCAGTTCATCCAGAGTGATCATGGGCCTCTTGGCTGCATCTCTGATCAGTCTTCTCATTGTATGAGCTGAAAGTTTAGAGGAACGGCCGGGTTCTAGATTTGTAGTGGTCTGATACTCCTTCCATTTCAATATTATCGCTTGCACAGTGCTCCTTGGGATGTTTAAAGCTTGGGAAATCTTTTGTATCCAAATCCGGCTTTAAACTTCTCCACAACAGTATCTCGGACCTGCCTGGTGTGTTCCTTGTTCTTCATGATGCTCTCTGCGGCTTTACACGGACCTCTGAGACTATCACAGAGCAGGTGCATTTATACGGAGACTTGATTACACACAGCTGGATTCTATTTATCATCATTAGTCATTTAGGTCAACATTGGATCATTCAGAGATCCTCACTGAACTTTCTGGAGAGAGTTTGCTGCACTGAAAGTAAAGGGGCTGAATAATTTTGCACCCCACTTTTTTCAGTTTTTATTTGTTAAAAAGTTTGAAATAGCCAATGAATTTCATTCCACTTCATAATTGGGACCCACTTGTTGTTGCTTCTTCACAAAAAATTACAGTTTTATATCTTTATGTTTGAGGCCTGAAATGTGGCAAAAGGTCGAAAAGTTCAAGGGGCCGAATACTTTCGCAAGGCACTGTATATATATATATATATATAACATTTAAAACCCAATATTAATTCTCCTTAAGCTCTGTTGTTGGTATCCACTGACTCCTGAGGGAAATATCTGTCTCTTTAGCTGGTAAATGCTCTACTACCTATCTGTCTGCTGTCTGCTGCTGACCAGGTAGGGCAGAGTTTTTATTCAGAGAATAGCTGCCTGCTGTGACCCAAAACAACACTAGGAGAGCCTTGAACCAACACAGCTTCTATAAGCTCTGCAGAGTCTGTAGTCTGGTGATAACCTTCTGTGTTTGTTACTACACCTACAGAGACTACAGCTGTCAGATAAATAATATATGGTAATAATGGGTTTGGGTGAGGAACTGACTGATGGAGCGTCTGTGGACCGGGTTGCGTTGCTTGGTGCTGGGTGAGGAGGACCCGTATCCAGGGAGGGAGCTATGTCTCGGCAGGTACTCCGTGCTGTTGGACCTCCGTAGAGGAAGTTTGGTCTAAAAAGACAAAGAGTTACTGTTATTTTACTAATAATCTGAAGAAGATCGAGGTAGTAATCACCATTTTCTCAGATATAGTTTTATATCACAGCATAATGAAGATATTTGAGTTTTAGACGTTTCCAGACAAAACTAAACATTTTAAGTTTGGACTCTCAGAAACTGGTATGGACATTTTGTAAATTATTATTCCATAAACAGTCAAGACATTGATTGATATTCAAAGGAATAGCCAGCTTAAATGGTAACAAGTTCTTACTGAAGAGTCAACGGTCTTTCTGATGGCGTCGTACCATTTACTGGCGATGGAGTAACTGTCAGCCTGAAGGAGGTACTCACTTCCTGTATTCGTTGTGATCTGGAACGGATGAAAATCATAAGTTAAATCAGGCATCAAGGGGGAATAGGGTTTGTATGGGATAAAATATTTATTTAATTTTGATGAACATATAAACAGAAATAAAATGTAAGTCTTTAATGTCATAATTTGCTTTCTCCCGGTGTCACTTACATCGCTAAATTGAATTTGCCCAAAATAAAAAAAAAAATTCTGTGAGTTCAGCACTTTAATATGTGACTCATCCAAGTTTTAGACAAAAAGCAGCTTCAGTGCAATAACATAAATGCATCCCATAAGCCTTCACTCTGAGCCCAGGTTCGTGTGAGAGGTCCGTGTTGCTTAGTTACCTGGAAGACGTTTTTCCTGCTGGACTTCTCCGTTGTCCACTCGACAACCGCTCCACACAGCTGAACTACATCTGGCTTACTGCCGGGTTTCTAAACACATGGGTCAGAGGTCAAATATACAATTGGATTGGATTTTTTATTTATCTTGAACAATCAATAATAGGTTGTGGAAGTGAAAACAAAAACACAGATAAAAACACAAACAGACAAAATGATACAATAACTGCTGTCAAGTGCTTCCAATAGGCTTCAATGAGGTTCCTCTACCTCTGGACTCACAGTTTGTGTTTCATCTTTCTCAAAGTGCTCCAGCTGTCTACCAGCTGCTCTTTTCAGATCTCTACACACGGTTAAATGGGAGTTACACTGGACTCAGTGTTGGCCACTTTATTTATCTTTATAACAGTCATTTACTGTTAACATTGCTTTTTAATGTTTATTTTGAACATGTCCTGCTAGCGTAGAAGCTTTGTGACACATTAGTAATCTCCCGATGATGTCATGATGCTACCCACAGACTCCAGGCACCCAGAGGAGGCAGCCAACCATCCCCAAAACATCACTCAATCTTCTCCATGTTTCACTGTTGCTTCAGTGCTATTTTCTTTGAAGGCTTCATGTTTTGCCTGTAAACAGAGTTTATAAAATTGACCACAAAGCTCTAATTTTGTCTTTAATGTCTCTGGAGATTTGTAGTCTTGAGATTGTCATTGTGAGATTTGGCTCCTGACTGACTTTCTCAGACAACTCTTTGTTTTATTCCCTCCATGCTCATTGTGACACTAAACGGCAGAATGAGTTCTCCGCTCCATTTCACCAGACCAAAAAGACATGAAGTAGAGATAACCACAAGATGAAGTAGATGCTTTAGAAATAAATTAGATACAGTGTTTTAATACCAGACTAGTTTCTTGTTGTCTGTCTTTATAGATCAGCAGCTGGTCTGAGGTCAGTACGCTCCACATCAAAGTCCAGTTCTTCCTTTGCTTCTTCCCACTCTCAGAGATTTTAGCCACATTTAGGTGTTCTCCTTTCAGTTCCATCTGGACCCACACACACACACACACACACACACACACACACACACACACACACACACACAATAATCATTGCATTAGGTGGTTTTAACTATTCTGTTTCCTCAACTTTGATGACAACCACTTTGACTTAGCTGCACAATATTTTTTGTGATTTTCTAATGATGTTGTTGTCCGGATGTTTTTGTGTGATATGAAAGTTTAAAAAAAACAAAAAAAACACAATTCCTTTGATAAAGTACAGCTCAAAATTTTGCGGAGTAGAAGACAGTTTGTTTTGGATCCGGGAGTTTATATTAAGTGTGGGAGGGGATGTGCAGCTGTTTAAGAGATTGTGATACACAAACTGTTAGCAGTTCCATAAAAACAAAAACAAAACTTTATCCAATTTTTTATCGATTTTTATGGGAAATAATAGAATAGAATAATGTCTGAACTGGATTTGCATAAAGTCTTTGGGACTCACCAGTGGTTCAGAAAAGGCAGCTCCACCTGCGGCGAGGACGTTATGCTGAGACTGATTCCTGCGGTGCCGAGATATCTACGGACAGAAAGAACCTGTTTCAAACTGAACTGCACCACTAGGATGAAGATTATTAGGTGCACTTACAGGCTTCGGAGGGAGGTCGGACTCCTGCAGCACCATGGACTTGGACTGACTGAGGCGCTCTCCGCTGCTCTGGGAACTCTTAATTCGCATCTGCACGGCTCCCTGCAGCGCTGCACTGCGCTGCGGAGGCAAGATCAACGGCGGCTGCTTCCCAGAACTGTGGAGGTTCGTGATTCTGTGGACGAACAAATGCAAACAAGTCAATGTGGACCTGAGGAGGTGGCCATGGTTTGGAACCAGCTGCACGGAGAGATCATAAGCACAGTGTCAGGTGAGTTAATGACACAGCTGATCATTGTTGACTAATTACACTTTCCCTTTATATGCTGTAGCTCCACAACCACAGACAGATAGACCAGCAGACACACAGACAGACAGAGAAACAGAAACACAGACAGACGGACAGAGAACAGAAAGAGACTGACTTACAGAGACAGGCAGGCAGGCAGACAGACAGACAGACAGACACACATAGACAGAGACAGACAGACAGACAGAGAAACAGAGAAACAGAAAGAGACAGACAGACAGACACACAGAGACACAGACACACAGCCAATCAGACAGAGGTGCATGTTTAGAAAGTCTGTAGATTTAAATATCCACAGCTACTGCCTACTCAGCTTTCATATACGTTGGTGGAGAAATGTTATATACATATGTGTTGGTGGAGAAATGTAAAGTAAAGTTAAATTTTCATACTTCAGAAGTTTTTGCACAATTGTTTTTGAAAAGTGTGCTCTGAAAACATTTAAAAAAACAAAGCTCTTATAACACATATCTGTAATACATAGACAGTACTGTACAGTACTGTACATTTCACAAATATAAATATATATATACACTTCAGCAGTCTGTGGTCTTGTATATTATGACTATATATCTATACACTTATATCCCACTAAACTGACTTCAAATGTGTATTTCTGTTGCTCAGAAAACAACCTGCAGGAACCAAATTAACTGATGAAAAAATCACTCAAAAGATCACTTACTGACAAAATGTTTGTTCTTTTATTAGTTTTAATTTTGTTCTGTGGGTGAACATTCAGTTGAAGTCAGATCCAGAGAAGCCTGAGGACATTTTCCTGTTTGGGTTCCTGTTTGCAGCGGTGATTGCTTCACTGTTGTTACACAACATTTATTCTGCTGTCAGTCAACAACAAGGAAAACCTCAGCTAATAAGAGACTACAAGTCACAAAAGACGTGAGCTCCCAAATAATAAAGTGTGGTTTATGTTGAGGGTCGGTAGGGCCCCAGACCATCAGGGCCCCAAAGGCCCCATTTTCTCTGTGTGGGAATACATTTTACAGATTTGTTTGAGGACAGGTCCTGCAGTTTAACTCAAGGCCCTTTCCAGGCATGGAATGAGTATCATGAGTTTGTTAAAGTGTGTGTGGTGTCTGTTGGTAAATGTCGGTTTAGTATTAATTCAGAGTGACAGATGCCCTCGGACTTCCCCTCCTTTCCCCATCACCTAACTGCATCACCCATCTCCACTTTCCTCTGCTCTGCAGTTTTCTGTCTGCATCTCAGCTCACATACAGGCCCAGTTCTATTTATTACCAATTCATCAAAGTTGCCATGTTGTTCCATGCCGTTGCTACTGAACCACCAGAACTGTTACCTGACCCTGCCTGTCTGCCTATACTTGTAACAATATCACGGAACAAATCCTGTTTGCTTTGGCTGCTTTGGGTCTTATCCTGTTAACAGATTTTAAAGTTTGAAAAAAGTCTTAATTAATGACAGCAACTCTCCTCTTCTCACAATGCATCCACTGATGCTTTTTGTTATCAGTTTCATCATCTAATGGAGAATGTTGCTTCTGTTTTATAAGGTTACACCAAATGGTATGTAACCTTCAAATTCAGTTCCAAAAGCTTACCTCTATCTCCTGAACCTGCAGTGTGAGTTTATGCCACAGATAGATAAATAGATAGATAGATAGATAGATAGATAGATAGATAGATAGATTTATTGATCCCAAAGTGTTACAGTGGCAAGTTACAAGGACAGCGCACATACAGACAATAAAGAAATATATTGGAAATAATAAATATAAGTAAATGTAATGGAGCTGTGCTTCAGTTCTGTGGGTAATACATTTTAGTAACTTACTGTGAGATAACACAGTTTACAACAGTGCAGCTGCTGTCATCACATCTCTTAAACCCTGCTGAGCTAACGCAATGACAACTACAGCTTCAGTAACAGGAAATACTGAAACCCTCCATACGGAAGCTGGAACTTCAGACATGCATCAAGTATTATCATCACCTCCTCACATTGTGTGAACAATGTGAACTTTTAAGTTGTTATCTATCTGGAGGACGTGGGTTAAGCTTTGAGTTATGACATTTGTCTGAAAAACACACAAGTGCAAACAATCAGCTATCAAGAAAAGTTCACGCTGTTTGTATTTCATCCCTCATAAATCAATCAAGACTTTAGGCCTACGGGTGAGTAAATCCAACTAACCAAGGTTTTTAGCCAGTAGTGATAAAAGTAGGAGAAACATGCATGTGGACAACAACACAAAGATGACAAAACCAAAAGTCAGAAATCATGACAAACCTGACAGATGATTTAATGCGTTCTTACCTTGTATCCGCCATATCTGTGTGTCACTGATCAAAAAAGAATAGGCACAGAGTTGAGGCCCGACTGTTAGAGGAAGTATGATTCATCACGTGGTTAGTTCAAACCAGCCGTCTCAGACACTACAACTGCTGCAACCACCCCATTTCCTGAAGAAAAAAAAAATCTAACCTCACTCTCATGAGACCAGACGTGAGCAGTTTGCCACTTCTGTCCAAACATCTGCAGAGAGGGAGCACACTGTTTTTATTAATTACTGGATAAATAAAGTCACTGGCAGATAATAGCCACCAACTCTGCAGCTCTACAGAGCTTTTGTTGCATGTTTACTGTCTGGTTCAGTATCTGTGTTTCAGGCAGCTGTTCAACAAACAAGCTTTAATGTGGTAAAAGATTGTGATCAAGATGCACACTTTGCAGGAAATTGAACAATGTAAAAATAACTTGTCACTGCTCTCGACACACGTGACATAAATTGTTTTTATATCTGGACTGAGCCCTATAGGCCTCATTTCATGCACTTTGCAATGCATAAAACAATTTAGTTCTAGGTTCAGAGCTGCCCACTGATAAACATTTTTTTGTCATTATTAAATTTTTTATCATATAATGTTTAAACAGGTTTTTTACTACTAATAGTTTGATATCAAGGTAGATGGGTCTTTAATACAGGGATTTATTCAGCAGTTTTCACTTATTTATTTTACATAAACGTTTAAAGGACGCTCCTCGGTGTATCTTTTAGCACTGTTAGCTTTATGCTAGGACTACATCACCTCAACATTAGCTTTTGTTAAAGTCTGCTTAGCTTGATGTTAGTCTTATATAGTGTTATATTATCTCCAGGTAACTCCATTTTAGGCCTATTTTAGCTCTACATTGCTCTGGCTCTGAATTAAACTGTAAACTGTGCTCATGGTGAAAAGCAATCAGAGCTAAACTAACTACCAATTAAAACAATAAAGGTGTGAGATGTGCCGACCCCAAAACTTACAGAAGAGTGAGGGAGCTGTCAATCAAGCCCAGTGTAGACGTGACCAACAATCAGTGGAAATAAGTGAAAACTGTTTTTCATGCAGTTTAACATGACACTGGACACACAAACAGCGACTATTTAGTCCATGTCGCCTCCTAGTGACAGAAAACTGGAAGTATGTATGAATGAATGAATTAAATCTTTATTTTGACTAAAATACATATTATACACACACACAATGTATAAACAAATAAACAATAAAATGTATTGTGGCCAAATGGCCCCTGAATAGTTACCATGCCGGGTACACGCCTTCAAAGGTCTCCCATTGTGTTTGGCAAAACAATCACATAGCCAATGCTACGTTTCCACGTGGCCAGCTATTTTCATAAACGGACATTTCAACCTCTCCGTTTTCAAAAATAACATCGTGCACAGCTGTCAGTTTTCAGAAAAGTGTTAGTTTACACGTACCCATGTATATATAGGCCGTCAATGCAGCCAAGAGCACTCCAGACCTGTAGGTGGCGGTGTAACGAGAAGCTCAAGCCCACGTTAGCCAATCAGAATCCAGAAA
This sequence comes from Perca fluviatilis, assembly GCF_010015445.1. Classification (NCBI taxonomy): domain Eukaryota; kingdom Metazoa; phylum Chordata; class Actinopteri; order Perciformes; family Percidae; genus Perca; species Perca fluviatilis. The sequence continues at coordinate 37,147,903 of NC_053123.1, read as the reverse complement.
ATAGCAACAACAGCAACGAATCACTTCCTCTTTCTCTCTCTCACCTGCCTAAACCTCCGTTTGTCTCAGTTTACGTGCAAACGTGCAAACGAAGATTTCAAAAATCTCCACTCTGGCCGGAGTTTTTAGAAAGACTCGGTTTCAGAGGAGAATTCTCTGTTTGCGTGTAAACGAAGGGTACAAACAAAGGGAAATGTCTCAGTTTGTAAAAATAACCATGTACGTGTAAACAGGGTCCAAGAATCCAGCCTACAACAAGGCACGGCTGGCAACCACTAATCACCGCCTCCAGCTGCCTCTCATTTGCCCTCGTTAGGCCAGGACAAAAGGAGCCACACCAACCAAGGCAGGTTAGTCTGTGTTTGCCACTCAAGCTAACCACTGCTCTGCTTCCTGCACCCAGAAAGCCCGTAAACCAAGCCAAGGACGACTGGAGCCAAATGACTCTTCAATCGCCACTGGAACGTAAGGTCTCCTGTCCCCTCCTTGCCCAACTTCACCGGTGAGCTCTTCTACTGCACCTTGTCTACCCAGCAGAATTCCCCAAGACCTACCCCAACCCTGCACGCTAGCCACACCACAAGGGAGCTACACCGCTGCACTCTTTATTTTGCTGTACAAAGACAAATAAAGCACCCACATTAGTGGGTTTTCACTGCAAGTTGATTCTGGTCCATTCTTGTCACACATCTATCTATCTATCTATCTATCTATCTATCTATCTATCTATCTATCTCACAGTCAAACAAGATAAATCAAACCCAGCATTTTAAGTAGGCTAATACAAAAATACTACTCCAATTCATGTCCTACTTTATCTAAATATTAGGAGAAGAAAGAAATAAAAACAAGCAGCAGTAACATTAATGTAACTCTTTCATCACTTTTGTACTTTTCATAAATGAATGTTTTGTGCATTTATTTTAAATTGCAAAATGTTAACACTTTGTTTGATCAATTCTTCAGACTATTCCACAAAAGCACCCCACAAATACACATACTTGTAGGCTTTGTCCAAGCATACGGTGTTTAAAATTTAAAACCCCTCTTAAGTTACGGTTAGGGGATAAGGGATGAAGTCGGATGTCGGTAGAGGTACCGATGGCAGTTCAGAGTGCCAATATTAAAATCCTACACATTACATTAAGGATTTGAGATGTATAAATGCCCCTCTGTGTCCACATACTACTCTGTGACAAAACACACAGTAAACCATACATGTAATTCAGGGCAATGTCTAGGTGATGAGAGCCCTCTTGTGGTCAGAACTTGCGGTACCGACAACTCTGTGGGTACGGACACCAGCTAACGTAGGATAAGGGATGAAGTCGGATGTAGGTTGACATCACCATCAAGAGCTGGTACCCACTCCCCTTAATATCATCTGCATTTGACCTGCTCCAAGGTGCCAAGATATTTGCCAAGTTGGATCTCAGACATACTAAACGCTAAAGGAGATGAGTGGAAGACCGCATTTAACACCCCCAGTGGGCATTACAAATATCTGGTTATGCCTTTTGGCCTTGCTAAGGCCTCTGCTGTTTTCCAGGCCCTGGTGAAGGATGGGTTGAGGGAGATGCTCAATGGGTTTGTTTTTGTGTATCTGGACATATCCTTATTTTCTCCCCAGATCTTGACTCACATGTCCACCACGGCTCCTCGACAACCGGCTGTTAGTCAAAAGCTGAGAAGTGTGAGTTTCAGGCCCCGACTGGTAAATAGTAAGGGTTGGATCAATAAATTAGTTGAGGTCTGAAAAATAATTTTAGAAAATAAGTTGAAGCTAAATGCCTATTCTAAAAAAATAAGTTGGAAATAAAAACTAATTCTAAGGTAAGTTGTAAACCAAAGTAGGGTGGGGAAAGAAAGGGGAAAAGTCTAGATTCTGTTGCATCCTCGACCTGACCACCTAAGCTGGATCAGGGGATGGATTTAGGAGGTAAGTTTGGAAGGATTCAATTGAACCGAATTACAGTTTTTTTTCGATTGCTGAACAACAGTGGGCACAACTGGAGTCACGTGCAAAACGCTAACCCCAGTCTGCACAGCAGCAGTTCATGTGGACCAAACTCTAGTTCGTTTTTCATTGCTTGAACACAGTTTTCAAAACTCTACACACTTATCCCATGACTTTAACCACAACATGCACAACACTGTAGATTTACAGCACTTTGTTCAAATGCTAACACACTGCTGTCAGAACTGTTACCCACACATTCAAAACAGAATAGATTCCAGTCTGGTGCCTATCAAACACTCCTGATTGCAATTTTAGCTGAAAGCCTAAACATAGGGCAGAAAGTGACAAGCTCCTTCCAACACTTGGAGCTCTGAAGCAGCACATCTTGAGAGTCCATGTCCAAACAAGAGTATGGGCACAGGTAGCCATTGCTCTGCAGGATCCACAGCTGGATCCTCTGCAAAACTGATACTTCAAACACTCGGATGGCATGCTCAAACCAGTGACCACAGAGGTCCTCCCAGCCCCAAAGGCCATCCTTGAGTTGGTTCAATGCTAAGTGTAAATCTGCTCTTCTGGGAGGTGCTCCTGCAGAGCTAAGGACTTAGCCTGTACTGACACGTGTCAGTGCAGCAGCCAGTGCCAGAACGATGACGATTCCCAAGCTGTGATGTGTGAAAGTGATGATTATGATGATGTATAGAAGTTGTCTAATTAAAAAGGTTGCTTAATCATACTGTGGTCTAAATGTGCATGTCGATAGTTCCAGAACATCCACGTTTTACATTAGCTCATTTTAAACTCCGAGTTATCTGACCAACTGCTTGTGATGTGTAGTTTTATTTTTACCCATATTGTGGATGTATTCCAATGGGATTATAAAAAATATGATTTTTGAGGAACATGGAATATTAAATGCAAAATACTTTTCATTACAATGATATTGCAAGAAAACAACCACACCGGGTCATTTTTGACGCACTTATGCATCTATGGGTTAATGTGGTAAAGGCTTGTAGCTTTGTAACTAGCACCATGGGATTCCCTAACCCTGAAAATGTGGGTTTAGCAGTTAAAATCAACTTTCTAGCTTATTCAGAAGCCGAGATATAACAAATTAAAGTTTTACGGCGGCCATTTTAAAAAATTCAAAATGGCCGCCACATAGACATCTGGGCAAATGCAAATTTTCTGAATCCTTATACAATAACCTTTCCAAAAATGTAGTTTAGCAAATCCCCAAAAAATTCCCACAAAAATATATAGTGAACCTGACTATAAATTAGAACTCAAATTGTGTTTATAATGTAAGATACAAAAGTCATATGTTAGACATTTAAAGACTTTTATTTACTTTTATTTATTTATGTAGTGGAGTAGAAAGTATAGATAATTGCTGCAAAATGTAACAAAGTAAAAGTCAAACGTATGCACTATTGATTGTATTTAAGTAAAGTACAGATATGTGAAAAATTTACTTAAGTACAGTAATGAAGTATTTGTACTTCGTTGCATTCCACCATTGTTTATAAGTGGGATTTGGCAGGCGGGGGTAGCACTACTGCCTTAATAAAGTCTATCCATTAGACAGCACTCAAAGCAAACTCACTTTTACAGCTACAGTAGTTCACCTGTTTCTCATTATTTCCTTCTTCCAAAACAGCCAGGAGTAGTTTTCTTTAAAACTAAATTATGACTGGTGCAATAACTGCATGCCAAATTAATCAGAGCACATGAGGCAAAAGCCTCCTAAGTTAACATGTTGCAAAGGCTAATGGTAGTAGTAAAAGCTTCCTACGTTAACATGTTGCAAAGGCTAGTAGTAGTAGTAAAAGCCTCCTAAGTTAACATGTTGCAAAGGCTAGTAGTAGTAGTAAAAGCCTCCTAAGTTAACATGTTGCAAAGGCTAGTAGTAGTAAAAGCCTCCAACGTTAACATGTTGCAAAGGTTAGTAGTAGTAAAAGCCTCCTAAGTTAACATGTTGCAAAGGCTAGTAGTAGTAAAAGCCTCCAACGTTAACATGTTGCAAAGGCTAGTAGTAGTAAAAGCCTCCTAAGTTAACATGTTGCAAAGGCTAGTAGTAGTAAAAGCCTCCTAAGTTAACATGTTGCAAAGGCTAGTAGTAGTAAAAGCCTCCAACGTTAACATGTTGCAAAGGCTAGTAGTAGTAAAAGCCTCCTAAGTGAACATGTTGCAAAGGCTAGTAGTAGTAGTAATAATAAAAGCCTCCTAAGTTAACACGTTGCAAAGGCTAGTAGTAGTAGTAAAAGCCTCCTAAGTTAACATGTTGCAAAGGCTAGTAGTAGTAAAAGCCTCCTAAGTTAACATGTTGCAAAGGCTAGTAGTAGTAAAAGCCTCCTAAGTTAACATGTTGCAAAGGCTAGTAGTAGTAAAAGCCTCCTAAGTTAACATGTTGCAAAGGCTAGTAGTAGTAAAAGCCTCCAACGTTAACATGTTGCAAAGGCTAGTAGTAGTAAAAGCCTCCTAAGTGAACATGTTGCAAAGGCTAGTAGTAGTAGTAATAAAAGCCTCCTAAGTTAACATGTTGCAAAGGCTAGTAGTAGTAGTAATAAAAGCCTCCTAAGTTAACATGTTGCAAAGGCTAGTAGTAGTAGTAAAAGCCTCCTAAGTTAACATGTTGCAAAGGCTAGTAGTAGTAAAAGCCTCCTAAGTTAACATGTTGCAAAGGCTAGTAGTAGTAAAAGCCTCCTAAGTTAACATGTTGCAAAGGCTAGTAGTAGTAAAAGCCTCCTAAGTTAACATGTTGCAAAGGCTATTTTTAAACGAAGTCCAATGCAGTAAAGCCACGTAAAAACACCATAAATAATTCATTTACAGCTAAGTTCACAGAGAACAACGAGGGCAGAACAGCATCACTGATCTGTTTTAACTGAATTGGCACAGCTGGAAACACGGATCTGCATCATGTTACCATGGCGATCACTACCGAGGCTGTTTATAACTGGTAGCTAGTGATAACAAGATCTTCATCTGTTCCACTGACTTCACCAGATAGTACTCAACAGATAGTACTCCTGCTGTTATCACAGACATGAACGCACCACAGACACCTGACTATCCACTATTGATGTGAGAGTTTATACAGTCAAGAACGGAGGAGGCATATGAGTCAATGTCTGTGTGGGAGTCATGGGTGGCCTGAGATGCGAGCACTCTCCAGTCACTATTTTCAAAACGCTGCTGAAGTGCAAAGTTGGCTCCCTCAGGCCACACTTTAGCTGAATCTCATTTCTCATCTTACCCCTTACCCTTACCCCTACCCCTTCGTCTTACCCTAGCCCTTGTCCCTCGAAACCAAGTGGTAAGGGGTAGGGGTGAAAACATACCCCTATGAAATGAGACGCCACTTGGTTACATCATCATACATACTTAGGTCTGTTTGCAATACATATTTCTATACACACTGCATGGTGTGTTGTATATCTGTTTCAGTTATCACTGTTTTGAATGCCATTGATGTTCAGAAACACTTTCTTTGTTAACAAATATAAACATAACAGGCAAAAACATTATATAAAATATATTATATTACAGAAGCATTATCAACTATTAGAACCATAACTTGTCACACACACATACAAAGGCACTCAAATGTATAAAACTAAAAAAGACACACAAGACCACAAACAAACAAACAAACTACAGTTATTCTGAAATTCCAGACAGTCTGATGCCGGTTGGCCAGTAACCTTTCCCTCCAGACCCCAGTCTGATGCCTGTTGGCCAGTAACCTTTCCCTCCAACCCCAATGCTTTCATTAGTGTCCTGTATCATAACCAATTACAATGTACAGGTACTGTGGTGGCAAATTTTATTTTAACCATTTGTTTACTGATGTTAACCATTTGTTTAAAGATTGTTTTAAACCTCCACAAAATCCTGCTCCTTCCTGTGGACTCTTAGAGCACCAGAGAGGGGAACATTCGCAGCCGTCAACTATAGCCTAGTAGAGTTATTTAGTTTTACTAGCCTGAAGCTCCTCACATTGTTGTCTTTTTGATTAGATAGAAGTAGAGAAGGCTGATGACTGTATGACAGTGAGAACTCTGTCTCCTGAGATAAAACTGTTGTTTAGGCTAATGAAAAGAACAGGAGCAGAGGGGAAATGTGATCAACTATGGCCATGCTAGAAGATACATTTAGAGGGGTGGCTTAACGGAGTTTCTTCACTATATGATGTTTGGATGTTTAGACTTTAGGTTAGAAGACCCTTTCAGATGTGCCGTGGTACTTGTGAAACTGTTTTCTCTGCATTTGCAAATGTAAATAAATGCTCAAAGACCAAACTTTGGTTTAATTCTCAAACAGTCTTTTATTCGTTTTCATTCTTATCATTGATATAACTATGCTTTACTCTGCTGCTTAAAGGAAAACTTCCACCACAGTACATGAACAGGAATGAATTACAAATGATTACTGCTCGTTTTCAGCCCAAAAGTGGATCAGCTGCTGGGTTTCCTCCGGTGTCCCTGTGTGATACAGGACGGTATATGTAAAGCATATGTCTCAAAAGCAAGTAGTGTTATGCACTGATATCAAACGAAATTTGCTGCTAATGGAGTTTAGTTAACACTGTATACATGCATGGAGTCCATTCAAGGCAGAGAAATGTGAGACTGTTGTGCAAATCAGCAATGTAACGTTAGCGTTAGACCCTCTGCGGCGATGTTTCCGTGTCCGTCTGAAGAGCCCCCCAGATGGAGCGTTGTTCTTCGGATTTGCCGTTGTTTTAGCGATCTCTGGAAGTATGCTAATAACGGCGTCAGAGTTGCAGGAGCCGATGTCCAAAAGTTCCTTTCGGGAGTACAATATGTACGCTAAGCTGAGATAAACAAGCCTATTACTACTAATTTGCAGAATCTGGAGAGACACAGGGCGTCATGAAGCTGCGTCCGCGCCGCCATCTAGCGGCTTACAAGCCATCTGCCATTTATTTACTTATTTATATCAATACATTCCACATCTTTCAAACATTATTGGTGTTATTCAACTTTTCAAGGACATTCATACTAATTAAACCCATTCCCACTTTTTGAACCATTCTCACTGCTTCACCTTCTTACAAAAATCAAGCATTAGAATCAGCCTTTCAACATACAGCATTCACACCGCAATTTCTTCAGAAATTGCATTCTCTAGTTAATATTATTATTATTGTTATTATTATTATTATTAATAAATAGTGTTAAAGTGATTTTTTTTGTTTTCTGTTTTGTGTAAAGCCCTTTGTGACTGTTGGTAAAAGAAACTAATTTTATTTATTTATTTACTTAAAATTAAAAAGAGACACAGGTAAAGGTAAGTTCTGTTTAAATAAACTCATTAAATACCTAATATAATAAATATTATTAAACAACATTATTTAAAGCATGTTTTATTAACATTATTAGGATTAGGAATCGTTTTGAATTCCTTTTCATTAAACTTTGCCTCTCCTGTAAATCGCCCCGCCCCCTGTGGGCTTCCGTAGGGTTACCTTTATATAGCCCCGCCCCTCCCTGCTCCGGTAACTTCAGAGCCGCGAAGCTTAGCTGCTATCCTGCAGCGCGGGTCATTCTCCCTCCCTAAATTACCGTTTTTTCGGACCAAAGTGAAGATGCTGCCCGCTGGACCTGTGGACACATTAACGGAGATATGTCGGTGTTACCGTGGAGACAGAAATGGAGACGTTTCGGGTGAGTTTTCTGTGTTTGTGTCGACTTCAAAGGGAGTGTGTTTTCACTGTTTTCACCGCCCAGTGAACAGGTGATTTCAATCAGCAGTCATTAATTTAGAGTTCCTCTACAGAAAGGAGAAACTGGTCCTCCTCCATGTGAACTTCACTTACTAATACTTTATTAGGATATATATTTAATTTTGTTATGAATAATTTAGACATTATTTTTAAATTTGTATGGCCTATTCTGATTGGCTGTTGACTTTTTTTTTTATGTAATGATGCAAGGTGTTTCAGGTGACGTACCCCCTTTATAGCCGTTAGAGCCGTTAAAGCGGTGTTTGTGTGTGTGTGTGTGTATGTGTGTGTGTGTAATTTTAAATTTTTATGGCCTATTCTGATTGGCTTTTGGCTTTTTTTAATATATTGATGCAAGGTGTTTTCGGTGACCTGTGTGTAATTCTTAAATTTGTATGGCCTATTCTGATTGGCTGTTGGCTTTTTTTTAAATGTAATGATGCAAGGTGTTGTGTGTGTGTGTGTGTGTGTGTGTGTGTAAATCAGTTTATTACCTCATTTTTACTGAGATAACAGCTTGTATCAGCTGTGTTCTGTTTATGTATTGAATGTGTTTGTTGTTGAATCCCACAGAAGGAGTTCCAGAAGAAGATGAACACTAAACGTGTCTGATAGAAGTTAACCAGACAACAGGATGTCCTTCTTTAATCCCCCCATCAGGTAAGAAGACCTCAGCTGTTCAGTAATGCTGCTCATATTTCTGGTTATTAATGACATCAGCTGCTCAGTAATGCTGCTCATATTTCTGGTTATTAATGACGTCAGCTGCTCAGTAATGCTGCTCATATTTCTGGTTATTAATGACATCAGCTGCTCAGTAATGCTGCTCATATTTCTGGTTATTAATGACATCAGCTGCTCAGTAATGCTGCTCATATTTCTGGTTATTAATGACATCAGCTGTTCAGTAATGCTGCTCATATTTCTGGTTATTAATGACCCCAGCTGCTCAGTAATGCTGCTCATATTTCTGGTTATTAAAACCAAACGTGAAACCATATCTGAACATGTCCCATCTTGTTTGTAATTTCAGGTAGATCTACAAAAGTAAGTTTTTATTTTCTTTAAACGTCTTTTGTTTGTTTGCTGAGTTGGCCGCCGTGCCATTCTATCTATCTATCTATCTATCTATCTATCTATCTATCTATCTATCTATCTATCTATCTCTCTCTCTCTCTCTCTCACCCACTCAATCTCACTTTTTCTCACTCCCTCTCTTTCTCACTCTCGCTGTCCCTTTCCCTCTTTCTCTCTCTCTCTCTCTCCCTCCCCCCCTCTCTCTATATATCTCTATCTGTCACTCTCTCTCTCGATCTCTCTATATATCTCTCTCTATCTATACCTCTCTTTCTATACCTCTCTGTCTCTCCCAACCTCTCTCTATATATATCTCTATATATCTCTCTCTCGTGCTCTCTCTCTCTCTCTCTCTCTTTTCCTCTCTCTATACCTCTCTTTCTCTCTCTTGGCTGCTGTGTTACATTAACACACAGTATTTTGGATGTTACATCTCTACATTGCACACTCTTTCTACTTCAGACTGACAACTGTTGCTCATTCCAGCAGAAGCTGTAGTTCTCTCTCCTCTAAAAACATGATCTACTCTTATCTTATTTTTTTCAGGTAGATCTACTAAAAGTAAGTGCCATTTTTATTGTCTTTAAGTATTTGTGTTCTTGGCCACCGTGCCACAACTATCATGGCCGCCGCGCCACATGTATCACTCTGTGTCTCTCATGGCTGCTCGTTTTATTTTAGATGAAAATGTTAACATTTTCTATAAATAAATACCACACAATATATCATAACTACTCTGTGCTCACCTTCTCTGCATTAATCAAGGTTTACAGACAATAATTTCTGACATTAGCTAAGGTGCTAAGGCTTATGACTGATGGTAACTACTGATTTTGTTTAGATGGGCCAAATTGTAATTGTATAAGTGATTATTGGTCTGATTGTTGAGCTAAAGTTGTGTTTTTTTATTGGTTGTTGGCATCTGTCCCTTTACACATTCATAGCAACAAAAGGGTTAGGGTTAAGTAATGTAGTCTGTCGGTAGGGGTACCAATGGCTGTTCAGAGTGCCAACAGGGCATCCCTATATATTATATTATGGTTTTCTCTTTCTATTTATCCATATATCTCTCTCTCAGCTGCTGTGTGTTACATTAACACATACAGTATTTTGGATGTTACAGCTCTACATTGCACACACTCTTTCTACTTCAGACTGACAACTTTTGCTCAATCCTGCAGAAGCTGTAGTTCTCTCTCCTCTAAAAACATGATCTCTCATTTTATTCTGTGTGTTTGTGGCCGCCGTGCCTTCCTATCTTTGATTATCTCTCTCATGGCTGCCGTGTCATTACTATCATCTATCTGTTCATCAGCTTGGATCAATGTTGGTGCTATGTTTTTTTTCAGGTAGATCTACTAAAAGTAAGGGCCATTTTTATTGTCTTTAAGTATTTGTGTTCTTGGCCGCTGCGCCACATGTATCACTCTGTGGTGTTTCATGGCTGCTTGTTATTATTTTAGATGAAAATGTTGTAATCATTTACTGTAAAAATTACCACATATTTTATCATAACTACTCTATTCGCTCCCCTTCTTTGCATTAATCAAATGCAAAGAGTCTGGATCTGCCGAGGTTTCTTCCTAAAAGGGAGTTTTTCCTCGCCACTGTCGCAACAGCTACTGCTAATGCTTGCTCTTAGGGGAATTACTGGAATTGTTGGGGCTTTGTAAATTATAGTGTGGTCTAGACCTACTCTATCTGTAAAGTGTCTCGAGATTTCTCTTATGATTTGATACTATAAATAAAAAATTGAATTGAATTAATCAGTGAATTAAAAAGTGATTATTGGTCTGATTGTCAAATCAAAATGCTTTTTATTGGTTGTAGTAATGTAGTCTGTAAAGTAATGTAGTCTGATGTCGGTAGGGGTACCAATGGCTGTTCAGAGTGCCAACAGGGCATCCCTATATATTATGGTTTTCACTAGAGGTGTGAATCTTCACTTATCTTCCGATTCGATTACGATTATCATTTCAGCGATTGGATTCGATGCCTCACGATGCGTCAAATGTTTCTATTAAAGCCAAGTATTATTATATTTAATTCAGAGCTTTTCAAGCTTCAGAAACCAAACATTCTGCAGTGCTCTAATACTAAATAACTTGGATACATAAAACTATACAGCACTGAGCACATGGCACCTCCTGAATGTGCAAAACATACCAGAATATGTAAACAGAAATGTTGTTAGGCCTACATTACATTATAAACAGAAATAATTGATTATGAGCCTTCTGATTATCGATGCAACATCGTCCATGTCCACGCTTCGATGCATTGATTATTTGATTAATTTCAACACCTCTAGTTTTCACTTTGTATATACACCCCTCTGTGTGCACATAATACTCTGTGGCAGTGCAACATTTTTTTACATGTTTTTTGGAATATTCTGATAGCTGAGATCATGACGAACACAGGAATGTATAATACTTAATGTTTAATTGCTGAGAAATAAGCAGTTCCAAAATAATGCTAGCGCAAAGCATGGTGTGAAATGGGGCATCTTTTGTGCTGTATCTTTAGATTGGAAGGCTGCAGAGTAGGGCTGAACAATTTTTGAAAATCTTTGATTTATTTATTTTTCTCCCAAATATTGCGATTACAATTTAATATGCGATTATTTTTTAAGCTCTTTTTCTGTATTATTCAACAAAGACAAACAATGAATCATTTTATAGATTAGATGGATTAAACAAATTGTTTCCTGGAGGCCAGGCCTGGATGTGATGATGAAATTAGGTGGTGCATGAGTTTATATGAATGACATCTTGTATTTAACTACTTCAATCACAGTAGTATACTGAGCACTGACCAAGCCTGGTGGAAACATTCATAAGAAAGTCAGAAACTCATCACACAAACTAAAGTGCAGATTGCAGAAATATATAAACAAATGTGCCTTTACCACACTTAGTAGCATTTACATTATTTAATTATTTATTTACTGTAATAAACATGTAAACATGTGGATTGCACTTTTAAACACTAGCTGTTTCTCAATGTCAAAGGATCCTTCCTTGGTAGGACTAGTCCTTCCAAGGAAGGATCCTTCAGAGGCTAGGCCAGACTCCTCCTGAGCATTCGGGATAGTCATGTACATTGGAACAGGCTAGCTGTGCGTACGTCATTGCGTGCGGTGCGTCATCGAAACTGTTTCGCCGCCTTCACTTCGCGCTGCATTTTGAAACACTGGACAAAATGTCAATGCGAAATGGATGTGGAACTGTGAAGTTCAAATTTTTTGTTGAGAAGGTGAATCACGCCAGTCTGCTTGCAGGAGGAGAATATTCTGTCGGCAACTTTGACGCAACGGTGCGTGTAGGCAACGTTACCGACACTGATAGGCTTTAATGTAAGCAATGGTCGTTTTTCTTATTTATCCCATGTCAATAAAATTTAAAAATCGTGGGAGTTCCATGTTTGTAGTTGTCATAACACTTAACTGGTAAGGAGAATTGGTAAGGAGAATTGCATTAATTAATTAATCTTAATTACATTAGCTTACAGTAGTTGTTTACAATAGCTTGTAGTTTACTGCATGTAACATTAGCTCATTGTCCAGTAGCTTCTAGCTTTCAAACAAATGCAGTGGGCAAAATATGATCAGCAACTACAAGGTAAACACTACCAGTTAATGACCTACCACCAGCTAGTAGGATATGCAGTAAACTGCAAGTGAGAAAGGTGAAGTAGTGAAATAACACACAAGCTACAAGGCTACATCCAACATATGAAAAGTCATAACAACACCATTGATAAACACCCACTAACAACACAGGTAAGGTAGCGGGTATAAGTGTGTTAAATGGTCAACAGTTGTCAGTTAAGACCATCATGAAGACCACTACACAGTTACATTAAGTACTTTAACATTACAGTATGCTTAAATATATTTGTGATACAATTCTAAATCTTACCAGGACAGGTTGGATAACTACCTGACTAACCTAAAGCTTTCTTCTTCTTTTCTTTAGTCTGCAACACCATCATCAGCAGCTGAGTCTGGTCAACGTTCCATGTTGAATATTGTGTACAGTATATAGTAATGTTTGAATAAATGTTATAATAAAAGATACACGTTCGTTAATTTCTTTTTGAGCTTCTATACCTTACAAGTTATTGAATAGGTAGGTACCATCTGAATATAATTATTCAGTTAGAAATAGACATTGAAAAACAGTTTATATTATATACACACCCAAAAACGTAATGACACAGACAAACCAGTTAATTTGATGCATTTATTTTCAGAATGCCAATCTCTAAAAGGCTTTAGCAAATAATCTAGCTATTCATCCCTCTTTGGCCTCTTGTCTTCCCTGCTTGTCTTTTGCTCTTCCCATCCTCAGTGAGCGCCTCAGTTTGTCCCTGTTAAAAGACAGCAAACACAAGAAAAATATGTTTACCATTATGAATGCTATAAGGTAACGTTATATTGAACGTTATATACTTTTACACGGAGAAGTTACTCATACATTTTAGCCTTCATGTAACGTTGATAGTGAAGTAAATAAGTTGCAGCGCACCTACAACCCTGCAGCTACAACTGGTAAAACCAACATTTCTAAATCTCTGCTAACGCTACCGCATATAGGGAGCAACAACATATAAAAGAGATGAAAATGCCAACCGGACATTAAACTTTTAAAAAAAATGGGAACAAAAGACCGCTAGCTAGCTAACAGCCTAATGTTAATGATAGGGTCAGTTAGCTTAACGTTAGTCCGGTTGTATCTACCTAATTACTAAAGCAATCCAGTACCAGCATTAAAGCGTTAAGCTTTACATTGATTTAAAACATTAACGGTGATAACATATGTACGGCAAACACTAAAGATACTTACATTTAAATGATTATTTCGCGTCAGCGATACCGCTCCAACTCCGGCTTAGGTCCGCCATTTAATTTTTAAACAAGCCGGCAAAGCCGCGCGCGATGTTGGTGATATGGGGAGCGAAGGATACACATATGCATCCTTTGCCGTCTATGGGGATTTCTCCGAACGAAGGACTCAGTCCTTGGTGGGATTCGAGGATCCTCGACATGGAACGGTCCTTCGACCGGACGTCGATGACGTTGCATCCTCCAAATTCTGGCTTCGAAGGATCCTTCCTTGACATTGAGAAACAGCTACTGTCTTTGGACTTTACTATACAGTTAAATAAGTAAAAATATAGTATACAACGGTGTATTTTAAAAAATTTTTTTACAGCGCACACAGAGGAGCTGCCTCCACTAGGGATGGGCATGATTAATCGACGAGCGATAATTGATTTAGAATTTCGTCGATCACGTTAATTTGTTATCGATTAAATTAATGCTGGTTGCGTAGTGTGAGTCTTGAAGCAATGAAATTAATTTCACAGTGTGGCAGCAATTAAACATTTGACCACCTGGGGCAATATTTAACTCCATACTCAGTTACCTGGCTGCGAGTTTCCGTTTTGATTTCATAAGTAATCATGAAGAGGACACGGCCAAGTGTGGCGTGGGACCATTTTAGATTTTAAAAAACCTTAGTTCACTGCAGTCTCTGAGATACCGTGTTAAAGTACAACACGGCCACGGCTCACATGACGTAGCCGACCACTAAACAAAGAGCACCCGATCCTGGTTAATGTCGGTGGCGGCCGCGGTGCATCCTGCTCTCAACTAGGGTGGCAGCTATCGATTATTTTAGTAATAGCATATTCTACCGATTATTCCATCGATTAATCGGATAAGAAATACTTAGTAAACAGCAATAGTAAATATTTATTGCTGTTTACTAAAGAAGTGTATTTGTCTTTTGTATACAAAAGACAGGTTTCCTCTTTTAGAAAAAGCAAAAAAGAGGGTAAATGTGACGGTACAAAGCTTACAGCAGGTCCATGTAACTACACTGCTCTGGGGACACATTTTCAGAAGCCTAATACCCTAATACACAGTGAGGAGAGAGAATAAAAAATGCAGGGCATGTCCTCACCGGCATGATGACATCATTCACATGCATATTAAGTGGCCATGCTGGGGGGTGGGAGGGGCTGGTTTGTCTCCGGTAGCAGCTAAATATCCAAAGATTAGTAGAAAACTAATAAACCGACAGCTTTCGTTTTAGCTAGTTGGTAAAACATGGCTATTATCAGAGTAGCATGCTGGAGGCTAGTTGTGTAAAACATGTCTATTAGCAGAGTAGCATGCTGGAGGCTAGTTGTGTAAAACATGTCTATTAGCAGAGTAGCATGCTGGAGGCTAGTTGTGTAAAACATGTCTATTAGCAGAGTAGCATGCTGGAGGCTAGTTGTGTAAACAGCTCGGTGGATGAGAGCAGCAGCGTTAGCTACCTTGTGTCGGTCCGCTCCGTGGATGAGTACACTGGATGTTTTCTACAGAGGTGATGTAGCAGCATGTTTGCAGCTTAAAATGATCCCAACCTTTCTGTCATTTTCTCTCGCCTGTCTCTTATCTTAGACCCTCGCTATTTTTGTCTTCCTTCGTAATCTGGGCTGTCAGTCTTGTGTCCACAGAAGCGCCAACCTCTTGTGCGCTAGTAATAATCCTCTGTGCGGAAACACAGTGATTCTTATAACCTTAATTACATTGATTTAACGAATCTTCGAGGCAAAAAATTTTGCTTCGAGGATTTTTTGTAATCAAATTATTTGAGGAATCGTTTCAGCCCTGGTCTCAAACTAGCATAAACTTGGCGTTAGCACGGAGGAGCTGCAATGCACAACAAGCAGAGAAAATTACCCAAGGGATCTGCAAGTTCATTGAGATGGATATTGGAACCAACATATCACATTTCGTCACGACGTACCTTCACCAGACTAGTAAAAACTCACTAAGAAGAACGCAGTAAGGTTCCCCGGGCTGGCCCAGTTAGCGCAGAGGTACCTGTGCATCCCGGCAACGCGGCTGTTTTGGGCGGCTGGACTGACTGTCACCAGGTAGCGGTCGCGTCTGACCCCACATCATGTCAACATGCTTATCTTTCTCAACACACATCAGTAGACTGGTGCAGAAGTTGTGAGTTAGCCTACTGGTTATTTTTTATTAGGCTTTGTCTGTGCCTTGATAGTTTTGAGTTACATTTTGACAAAACCTGTCAGATCTAAGTACTATGTTTTTGGTTAAGTTATTTTTAGGGCTGCAGCTATCGATTATTTTAGTAATCGAATATTCTACCGATCATTCCGATCGATTAATCGAGTAATCGGATAAGAAATACTTAGTAAGAAATACTTAGTAAACAGCAATAGTAAATATTTATTATTGCTGTTTACTAAAAAAAAGGAAACCCATCTTTTGTATATATACAAAAGACTGGTTTCCTTTTTTAGAAAAAGCAACATTTTTTATTGCCAAATTCCAAGACCCTTTAAAAAGAAATACATTACAATAGTACATTTTTGGTGGCCCAATTCCCCTTATTGCCTCTGGCTCTTTGCACTGGATATGCAAAAGAGCTGTTCACTGACCAGAGAGTTTACAGCAGGGCTACTCAACTACACTGTTCTGGGGGACACATTTTCAGAAGCCTAATACACAGTAGGAGCACAGCTATATCTACACTCTCAGAAAAAAAAAAGTACAAACACCTTTAAGGTACAAAATCTTGTCACTGGGGTTGGTACCCTCAAAGGTACATTATTGTACCTTCAGGCAGAGGAGCAAATTTGTACCTTACCTCTTGTGCCTTGTAAGGGACAATACTGTACCTTTGAGGATCAATAATGTACCTTAAACAAAGGTACAATAAAGTACCTCTGAAAAGGGTACAATTTTGTCCCATTAAGGTACCGCCCAGTGACAAAGCCATTTTGTACCTTTAGGTGGCAAAAAAGTTCCTTTTTATTCCTTAAGAAGTGAAATAAAATGGCAAACAACTAACTGAATTTTAGACATTTATTTTAGTCCTTAAATGGAAAACAGTTTCATTCACAGATTCAAAAATAATTCATCTCACAACCATACGATGTAACATCCCAAAATAAAATGCCACAATGTTTTAGGATGTCATGTCTGATATAAAGAACATTTTTAAAAAATTGAATAATTTTTTTAAGAAGCATTTAATTCAACAACTGACAACTTCATACTGCCACTCAAAAAAAAAGGAAAAATCTTTTCCTTCTTTCAATTTCATGAACATCACTAATAAGAACAAAACTATCATGCAGAAAAACATAATATAGAAACATAATAGTCTTTTATCAAATACCAAGCAAAACACTTCAGCACACCACACCAAAGTAAAATACATTATAAAACAATAAAATCATAAGAGTCACTTAAAGGATAAACTACATGACGCTGAATGATGTCTGTGTTTGGATTAAAAAACACAAGCTTTGAGCTCATCCACAATGCTCTACAACACTGTTGGAACGTGGGTTAAAGTGCGCGCTCACAGCTAAAACATATCCATCTAGCTTTGCTTGTCCGTTACGTTCACATCAAAGTTTTGGTTTAGATGTAATTTTGAAACCATAACTGGATGACCTTAAGAAACTCACTCATTCAATTGTATCGACTAAGCGATTGGTTGATTTAATCGACAAATCTGTAAATCTGAGTTTCTCCGCAAAGAGTCATGTTAAAGCACCACTTTGATTCTTGTTTTTACTAGGGGTGGGAATACAATATCATCACGATACGTCACGATACAATATTATTGCAATTTTAAAGATATTGCAATATTCTGCAATATATTGTAATTTATTACCTTTTTTCCAACTTCCATTTTTTCCCAATCTCAAATTATGTCCCCAAAAGAAAACTTTGTCAACATCTGTTTTATCTAAAGACAAGAGATACATTTCTCTGTTTGCTCATCTCACTTCAATTGTATTGCTGCAAAATGGGATTGTCAATCAGACAAACTGACCAACAGATATATCATAATAAAAGATCCATACTTGGCGTCTGTGTATCGATACAGTATTGCCACGGAAAATATTGCGATACTATGCTGTATCGATTTTTTCCCCCCACCCCTAGTGTTTACCAGAGATGTGCTCGTACGTTTCTTGGAAATAAGTCATTCAGCATGAAAAAAGCATCAAACATGACTAATGGACTAAAGAGATCTAAGTTGACTGAGACCAAAACCACCGATTAGTCCACTAATCGACTAAGAGGGAGCAGCCCTACATCTCACATGGTAGGTGGATTTACCATGTCTTTTGGTGCTGGTGGAATCTGTAGATACTGCATTGCTACTCCCTCGCAGATGAAAAAGAACTTCAGTGAATCAGATTTTGTTTTAAGAAATGTGTATGTACACAGATACCATTTAGAATGTGTAAAACAAAATCCAGAAAACAAAAGGAATGTATGGAGTTTGTGGTGGACGTGTATTTGACCAATTAGATTACTTTGACGTCACAACATTTCTTCTCCAGATGTCATGCATGATTTCTTGGAGGGTGTAGCATCGTTGGTATTGAGGCTTGTTGTATGTAAAGCTCATCAAGAAAAACATATAACCATACAAGAACTAAATGAGGAACTAAGAAAGATGTCTATTGGACAAAATGATAGGACAAATAAGCCTGTGGCTTTCTCAAAAAATACTTTACATGGATCCAGTGTTGTTGGATGTGCTTCACAGAAGTTTATTCCGCCTTCTTGATGCTCACAGGGTACCTGAAGGCTAATGGCACCGCTTGTAAAAAAAAATAAAAAAGTCTCTCCTCTTCGTCTTCTTGACCAATTAGTTTCTGAGTTTTTGTGTGTTATGGAAAAAGAGTTTGGAAATGTGATAACTCCAAAATGTCATTACTTGATCCATTATTCTAGTCTAATGTTGTCCTACGGTCCTTTACGGTGCATGAGATTTGAAGGGAAACATCAGCAGACTGACTGAATCCAGTTTGACCACTGCAGGGACCCTTTGAGTGAGCACAGTCCTCCAGTCAGCAACATCGTGGAATTGTACAGTAGAATATGGCGACGGTGGCTGATTCTGCAAGAGATCATAAAGTAGTATTTACTCAGTTGAATTGCAGAAATCTACCACAAAGATTAATAAAAAACTTTTCAAATATATACATTTATAGACCCACCAAAAAATACGCAAATTGCACACCTCCCCAAGTATGACGAGAATGTCATTTTTCTCCCTGAACAGGATCGGCAACAGCAGGATTGCAGCTCTGAAATCAATCCCGTGAAAAATAAGTAAAAATATAAAAGAAAGTGTATTACGTTGAATGTACAGTGCATTTTGGTTGGTTAGGCCTTATCTTCTGAAGACAAATATAAGCTTAAATGGCTCCACAACACTAGGGGTGACCATTGCTGATCAGTGAGTTACTTACCAGGGACATCTTCGGTGAGGGCAGCCTCTCTTTCCTCCAAAGCCAGATCTGCAAGGGGAAGATTTCCTTTCGAGTCAATCTAAGCACTGTGGGTACTAGGACCTTAAAGCCATCTTCGAATCTTCGGCAGATATTCATTTCATCATGAAGCCGGCCCATTTCCTGAAATAGCTGCAACACAGCACAAACAAACGGGAAACATGTCACAACATTATCATAGGATTTTAAAATTAAATTTCAAAGAGAGCCTTTATTAATTTAATATGAACTCCAACACAAATGTAGGGAAATAAAACATGTAGACAAACCCTGCATGGACTCTTAAATAAAACAATAATCTTAAAATGTAGGGAAATGTAACCATACTGTTAGTTACTAAAGCTGTAACAGATGAATGTGGCGGAGTAACTAGTAACTAAAGCTGTAACAGATGAATGTGGCGGAGTAACTAAAGTAACTAAAGCTGTAACAGATGAATGTGGGCGAGTAACTAAAGTAACTAAAGCTGTAACAGATGAATGTGGCGGAGTAACTAAAGTAACTAAAGCTGTAACAGATGAATGTAGCGGAGTAACTAAAGTAACTAGTAACTAAAGCTGTAACAGATGAATGTAGCGGAATAACTAAAGTAACTAGTAACTAAAGCTGGAACAGATGAATGTAGTGGAGTAACTAAAGTAACTAGTAACTAAAGCTGTAACAGATGAATATAGTGGAGTAACTAAAGTAACTAGTAACTAAAGCTGCCATAGATGAATGTAGTGGAGTAACTAAAGTAACTAGTAACTAAAGCTGTAACAGATGAATGTAGTGGAGTAACTAAAGTAACTAGTAACTAAAGCTGTAACAGATGAATGTAGTGGAGTAACTAAAGTAACTAGTAACTAAAGCTGTAACAGATGAATATAGTGGAGTAACTAAAGTAACTAGTAACTAAAGCTGTAACAGATGAATGTAGTGGAGTAACTAAAGTAACTAGTAACTAAAGCTGTAACAGATGAATGTAGCGGAGTAATTAAAGTAACTAGTAACTAAAGCTGTAACAGATGAATGGAGCAGAGTAACTAAAGTAACTAGTAACTAAAGTAACTAGTAACTAAAGCTGTAACAGAAGAATGTAGCGGAGTAATTAAAGTAACTAGTAACTAAAGCTGTAACAGATGAATGTAGCGGAGTAACTAAAGTAACTAGTAACTAAAGCTGTAACAGATGAATGTAGCAGAGTAACTAAAGTAACTAGTAACTAAAGCTGTAACAGATGAATGTAGTGGAGTAAAAAGTACAATATTTCTCTCTGAAATGTAACCAAGTAGAAGTAGAAAGTGGCATGAAAAGAAAAGACTCAAGTAAAGTACAAGTACCTCAACATTTGGACTGAAGTACAGTACTGGAGTAAATGTACTTAGTTACATTCCGTGTAGAGTGTGTACACACTAATGCATAATGTTACATTACATAAACTACCGGAGCCAGGTGAATTCAGATCCAGATAAAAACTTCTTCAGTAGTAACCTTAAAGCTAGATGATATGTCTATTAGATTAGAGAGTTACTTTCCATGGTTTTTAGGCCTAACGTTATAACAAAGACATAACACATTACTGTTACCGGTACCTTGATTCCGCCGTAGCCTTCTCTGAATGTACCGGGACAGGCTCGATGGTTACTGTCACGGTTTCTTTCCACTGCTGAACAAATCGGTTGAATTTGGCTTGCTTCTTAAACAATCCTTCAAAGAGGTATGAAACACACAAAGAAAAACAGCACTTGTTAACCACCACTGTGGTAACAGCATAATGTAATGTTACACAATTTAAAAAGCACATTAGCTATGCTGATACCTAGCTAAGTCACGCTTCTGTATCATGCTCCAGACTGTAACGTTAACGCTGGAAATGTCTCTCTCTCTCACACACACACACACACACACACACACACACACACACACACACACACACACACACACACACACACACACACACACACACAATAATATACGTAACGTCAGGCCTATCTTACTTTTTTTCCAGGACAGCAGGGAAAGAAAGTTAAAACCAATTAACGCGATAATATCGGGTTATTGAGAACAGCAGCTCACGCTAAATGTTAACATTACTCGAAAGGGAGGTTATAACCGTTGGTCGGTTCTGTCAGTTAAGGTGACTGGTGTTGTAATTTACGTTAGTCTAACGTTAACATTACATGGTTTTACAAAAATGTAAGACAGTTTTGACGACAAAATAAAGAATAAATCATAATTTCAAACCCTGACTGGCTACCGATAGTCAAATTCTGCCCAAATGGCTTTGCTTTAGCATTAACATATATTTCAGAACAAAAGACTGTTAGGCGGCAAACACGCTTTTTATCGTTCTCCTCTGACGCAGTCCCGCTAACGTTTCATAGCTAACGTTAACGTCTGTCAGAACAAAAGACTTTTCGGCGGCAAAAACGTTTTTTTTTCTCCTCTGACGCAGTAGTTTTGTAGTGAACATTAACGTTAGCTAGCTAGCTAACGAACTCAATGGTGAACTGTACCGTTAGCTAGCTTAGTACCATGTAATAACGTGTAGAATGGCAATATGGGACATAATACTACTAGCTAATGTTTTAACTAACTAGTTAAAGTTAATAATGGCAATCATCAATGTCGAGTGTAGCTAGCTAGCTAATGTTGACAGAGTATGAACTTGGCTAGCGCTAACGGTAAAGTTAACTTCCAACTTCAGAATATTAACACCACAAACACTGATTAAAAATTCATAATTTACCTTTTGAATTTACTTGCTCCTCTTCAGTGACCTCAAAACGAAGTAACTCCGTGATTAAATCCTCCGTTGATAAATGTCCAAGCGCCATCCTCCCGACTTGACACTGACGGAGACTGACAGTTGGATAACTGTTGATTCACTCATGTATCCTTCCGCGCTGCAATATTTTATGCTTCCGCCGAGTCGAGCTGTCGTTAGCCTGTAGCTAGATCCTTTCAATAGAACACAACTTAAAGCGTTAACAATTATTTATCTGTTTCATTCTAATATAAATAGGGTAAAGGGTTTGAAAATTAAATTCTTCAATTCGGTTTGTGAATATAAATTATTACATACTCCTCATTAACATGATTAAAAATGATTCAAAGGGACACTTCACCAAAAAAACATTCTGATTTATTTTGCCTACATCCCAAAACTTTACAGTTAATAATTTAGTTTGACAATTATTGAGTTATTGATTTTGATAGTATAGGTTAACTTGTATTTCTATAATGAGAGATGACATTGCTGCTGTGATGACCATCCACAAATTCCTGCCGTTTTACATTTAAACATTAAGGTACAAATATGTAAGGGACAAATATGTACCTTACACCTAGAAAAGTCCACAATTTACAATGGAAGGTGCATAATTGTACCTTAGAGGTGCATAATTGTACCTTAAAGGTACATTTTTGTACTTTTAAGGGTACATTTGCCAAGTTTGTACCATAGGGAAAAAAATGGACCTGTATTGTACCTCTTTTCTGACAGTGTATGGTGAGGAGAAAGAATAAAGAATGCATGATGACGTCATTCACGTGCATATTAAGTAGCCATGCTGGGGGGAGGAGCCGGTTTGTCTCCAACAGCAGCTACATTTCCAAAGATTAGAAGCAAACTAATAAAAAGTTACACTACAAACCGACAGCTTTCGTTTTAGCTTGGTAAAACATCGCTATTAGCAGAATAGCATGCTGCAGGCTAGTTGTGTAAACAGCTCGGTGGACGAGAGCAGCAGACATTAGCTACCTTGTGTCGGGTTGGCTCCGTGGAATGGATGAGTACACTGGATGTTTGTTACAGAGGTGATGTAGCAGCATGTTTGCAGCTTAAAATGATCCCAAACTTTCTGTCGTTTTCTCTAGCCGGTCTCTCCCTTTTAGACCCTCGCTATTTTCGTCTTCCTTCATTTGTAATCTGGGCCGTCAGTCTTGTGTCCGCAGAAGCGCAAACCTCTTGTGCGCTAGTAATAATCCTCCGTGCGGAAACACAGTGAGCCGTACAACCTTAATTACATTGATTTAACGAAGCTTCGAGGCAAAGAATTTTGCTTCGAGGATTTTTTGTAATCGAATTATTCGAGTTATTCGAAGAATCGTTGCAGCCCTAGTTATTTTTTAACATGATTCTTTTATTTATTATTTTGGAACAGACAAGGGTCTCTGTTTAAGAACGCCGTCTCTCAGCTGCAGGCTCTGCTGCTTCAAAGCATCGCACTGCACCGCATAGATCTATAATATATTTATATATATTGAGGAGGGGGGCATAGCTTCCTCTTTTCGAACCTCCTCTATTCCCGCTTCACTTTCCACTCAACTCGCTTGGCTTTATCGGCCGCCGCTTCCTGCCGATCCTTCTCCCTCTTAGCCCTCCTTGCCATTTGTTGGGTCACCCTCATCTTTGCACGTGCCATCTTTTTGAGTCTGTACTTATTTCTTATATCATTTTTGGTCTTAAAAACTCTCAGCTTCCGTGCTGGGCTGTCTTCTCCGAGTCTCCGTGGAGACGGGGACGATGGTATACTGGGGGAACAAGAGGTATCGGTGCTGCTGTTGTCAGCTTTCCCCCCACTCCTGCAGGTATTATAGATATAGGTTATAGATACCTATATCTATAATCTATAACCTATATCTAACCTATATCTATAACCTATATCTATAATCTGTAACCTATATCTATAATCTATATCTATAGGTTATATATTATAGATATTATCTATAATCTATAACCTATAGCTATAACATATCTATAATATATATCTATAACCTATATCTATAATATATATCTGACTATAATATAAATCTATAACCTATAGCTATAATATATATCTATAACCTATATCTATAGTCTATATCTGTAATCTATAGCTATAACCTATATCTATAATATATACCTATATCTATAACCTATATCTGTAATATATATCTATAGCTATAACCTATATCTGTAATCTATAACCTATATCTATAATCTATAATCTATATCAATCTGTAACCTATATCTATTATATATCTATATATATATATCTCTACATATCTATATCTACTTATATATATCTACATATCTACAATCTATATCTATAACCTATAGCTATAATCTATATCCATAACCTATATCTATAGTCTATATCTGTAATCTATAGCTATAACCTATATCTATAATATATATCTATAACCTATAGCTATAATCTATATCTATAACCTCCAGTTTAACTGCCACAAGTTCTTCTTGTAATTAAGATCTCATTGAGGAAAAGCACTCTGTACTTTTGTATTTTCATTGCTTTTTTAATATATAAAATTAAATAAATAATGAATTTTAATATAAAAATATTAATGATTAATCGATAGTCGACTAAAAAAATGTAATCGAATGCCCATCCCTAGCCTCCAGCCCCTCCCCCTCATGAACTTGCGTGCCGTGTGCATGACAGCATCAGCGTTGCACTTGCTCAGAGAGGCTATCGTTACGTTAGTAGCAGGGCTGTCCCTAACGATTATTTTTTTAAACTATTACTCTAGCGATAAGTTTTTAGATTAGTCGGCTAATCTAACTATTAATTTTTCAATTAGCGATTATTTTCCCATTGCTCAATTAACAATTTACACAAAACAAATTTCAATAAGGTTCAAATCTCTATTTATTAAAATTAACACTGCACTGTTCAAGTAATTGACTTTGTAGTGCAACATGTAGCCAGATGTAGACTGCCAATCAACATGTAGCCAGATGTAGACTACCAATCAACATGTAGCCAGATGTAGACTACCAATCAACATGTAGCCTGATGTAGACTACCAATCAACATGTAGCCTGATGTAGACTACCAATCAACATGTAGCCAGATGTAGACTACCAATCAACCTGTAGTTCTTCTATGGACCACCACCACTTGCCATACAGGGCAGGGCGATATGGAGAAAATCAAATACCACGATATTGTAGTTTTGACTATTGGTGCTTTCACAAAATATTTACACAATGAGATTTTAGATAAATAATCATCAGTAATTTGGATATAATGACTAAGTGGGTAAAGTCTGGTAAGTTCAGAAAATGACATCACTTTACTGTAATGCGGCCTTTAAGACCAGGAAAAGACGACATTTATGCCATATTTCGATAGTATGATATTCAAAATCTAAGACGATATCTAGTCTCATATCAGGAGTGAGTGAGTCACAGCGGTGCCGATGAAGTGGTTTCAAATGTGGTTATAGTTTTTTAAAACTTCACGCAGATAGGGCTGGGAACTAGGGGTGGTACGGTTCATGAAAAAACACCCGAACCGCTCGGTTCGCTAGTCTCGGTTCGGAGCATGTGTATACCGCACGGTTCGTCAGTACACTGTTAATGTGCACTAACCTCTTACTGCCGTAGTGTCCACTTTCGACACCTATGTTAAAACACTTACTGGAAATGATGAGCGGGATGGGCGTGACAAACGCAACCCATGGCAGCTGATTGGACGATTGCGTCACATGGGTCTGGCTGGTCCCAATGGTTCAAAATGGACTGTCATGGCGGCTCGTTCAGAATACGATCTCATATTGTACTAAAATAGTTCACCGAAACGTGTTTCTGAAAACATTTTAAGCGAGAAATAAGCCATGCAGTTGCTGAATCTTTCTTCATTTCAGATCGACAAAGGTCAGTTTAAAAGATTTTCATCAGATTTTGAGAGACACCGAGCCGACCGGCTCCCTCAAGTGGGGTGGGGGTGCGCGCTGCTGGTCACGTCCACGTCACCTGCAGAAATGTCCAGTGGGAGGAGGCTGCCCAGAGCTGGAGGATGCGCCAGCGTCGTTTATAGTCTGGTGTGTGGGAACATTTTGGATTTCACGTTACCTATATGGAAATAAAACAATATAGAACTGCCACGGTGTGCACGTTTTGTGCAACATGCATTCAATATGCTAATTTTAGCTATATGCTGAAGTATATTCTGGAGTGTTAAAGAAAAAATAAGAAACCGTACTGAACCGAAAACTGTGACCCTAAAACCGTGATATGAACCGAACCGTGGCTTTTGTGAACCGTACCACCCCTACTGGGAACCGAACATTGATACTTATTTGGCACCGTGTAAGCGCAAGCTTATCTGTCCTCTCTGCATATTGACACAGAGCGGAGCTCCAACTGCTAAAAGCTTGGTGTTTAATGCATTTTTGTTGATGTTGAAATGGATTTTAAAACATATGGTATCGAAAAAAGTATCATTAGGAACCGGCATTGAAACTGAGGTATCGAATTTGGCACTGGATCGAAAGATTTTGAACGATACCCAGCCCTACACGCAGACAGTGTTTGCTGTGCCCTGGGGACTGACTGACAGGCTGAGGTTGTAAGGCAAAGCAACTTTATTTCTACAGCAGCTTTCAGCAACAAGGCAACTCAAAGGGTTTTACATAAAACATTAAAGAGCAATTATATAAACGGTCATGATGAAAATAAAATGGGCTAAAGTAGAATAATATAAATACATGAATATAAGTTTAAAAATTACTCCATTTAATAGGTTGTAGGGACGGGTTTGGGAGGAGAGATGGAGGGGTTTTGTTTTCATTTAATTTCTGTCAGTGTAAAATATTCTAAATAAATAACAATGTTCTAAGTAAATAGGATAAATAGGTTTGGAATTATTTTACAACTGAAATAAATTTTTTTGTAACAGAGGGAAAGTACCGGAAAAAGTAACGTTGTTCAGACCTTATTCAGACCTGCCAAGCTGTACGCATTTTGCGTAGTAGATACGCATTTTGACATCAAAATACGGTGATACGATTTTTCACTTTAAGCTACGCGAAAATCAGGTGACTGCTTTGAGTTGACTCGTTGACGTGCAGTAACCGTCTCAGTCTAACACTTGATGATAGTAGGCAGCAAAACTTATGGCTAAAACAGCATAGCAGCCATGAGCATGCTGGAAAAAAATATTTTAGGGTAGGGATGTTACATTGGCCTCTGGTGTGTGTGTCTTGTTTTCTCCCTCTAAACTTTCTCTCTCTGCCCTCCTCCCTCTGCCTGTTACACACCTGAGTGTAATCAGTGCTCAGGTAGAGTGTGTGTGTGGGGGGGGGGGTGATAAGAAGGCAGATGAGGAAGGGACAGAGGAACATGGAGAGCACACCAGCAGCGCTCTCGTGAGGAGTTTTCTCCTCACCTATTTTCTCCACAAGCAGGTTTGTTTTTCCCAACCTCCAGCACATTTAGGTGCTGGAGTTTTGTTATTTTAGTTTATTGTGTTAGTTTGGGCTGGAGATTACCGGTAGTTCAGTTATTCGTCTCTTTTGTTTGTTCTAGGATTAGTTTACCTTTCTTTAGGTAGTTTAGGGGGAGACGCGGGGAGCGACGGCCCACTGCGAGGTTGGTCCAGCGTCTTCCCATCTTTTGTTCTTTTTGGCCGGGGTCTCCAGTCCCTTTTTGTTTCTTTGTTTGCTACTTTTGTGATTATTTCCTATGATTTAAATAAAGCTTGGTGGTGAATTGTTAATCTTGTGTCTGGCATCCATTTATACAATGCATATGGAAAGTATTAACAGCGCTTCACTTTTTCAACATTTTATGTTACAGCCTTATTCCAAAATTGATCAAATAATTTTTTTCCCCTCACAATTCTACACATAATACCCCATAATGACAACTTAAGAGTTTGAGCAAATTTATTAAAAATAAAAAACAAAGAAATCACTTGTACATAAGTATTCACAGCCTTTGCGATCAAGCTCAAAATTGAGCTCAGGTGCATTCTGTTTCCACTGATCATCCTTGAGATGTTTCTACAGCTTAATTGGAGTCCAACTGTGGTAAATTCAGTTGATTGGACATGATTTGGAAAGGCCAACACCTGTCTATATAAGGGCCCACAGTTAACGCAGTGCATGTCGGACCACAAAACAAGCATGAAGTTGAAGGAATTGTCTGTTGACCTCCGAGACAGGATTGTCTCCATGCACAGATCTGGGGAAGGCTACAGAAAAATTTCTGCTGCTTTAAAAGGTCCCAAAGAGCACAGTGGCCTCCATCATCTGTAAATGGAAGAAGTTTGGAACCACCAGGACTCTTCCTAGAGCTGGCCATCCCTCTAAACTGAGTGATCGGGGGAGAAGGGCTTTAGTAATGGAGGTGACCAATACCCCGATGGTCACTCTGACAGAGCTCCAGGGTTCCTCTGCGGAAAGAGGAGAACCTTCCAGAAGGACGACCATCGCTGCAGCACTCCACCAATCAGTCCTGTATGGTAGAGGGGCCAGACAGAAGCCACTCCTTAGTAAAAGGCACAGGGCAGCCCGTATGGAGTTTGCCAAAAGGCACCTGAAAGACTCTCAGGCCATGAGAAACAAAATGCTCTGGTCTGATGAGACAAAGATTGAACTTTTTGGCGTTTATGCCAAGCATTATGTTTGGAGGACACCAGGCGCCACTCGTCACCTGGCCAATACCATCCCTCCAGTGAAGCAGGGTGGTGGCAGCATCATGCTGTGGGGATGGTTTTCAGCAGAAGGAACTGGGAGACTAGTCAGGATTGAGGGAAAGATGAATGCAGCAATGTAGAGAGACATCCTGGAAGAAAACCTGCTCCAGAGCGCTCTTGACCACAGACTGGGGCGACGGTTCATCTTTCAACAGGACAACGACCCTAAGCACACCGCCAAGATATCGAAGGAGTGGCTTCAGGACAGCTCTGTAAATGTCCTAGAGTGGCCCAGCTAGAGCCCAGACTTGAATCCCATTGAACATTTCTGGAGGGATCTGAAGATGGCTGTGCACCGACGCTCCCCAACCAACCTGATGGAGCTCGAGATGTTCTGTAAAGAGGAAAGGGCGAAACTGGCCAAAGATGGGTGTGCCAAGATGTGGCTTCATATTCCAAAAGACTTGAGGCTGTAATTGCTGCCAGGTGCCACAACAAAGTATTGAGCAAAGGCTGTGAATCCTATGTACATATTATATTTTTGTTCTTTATTTCTAATAAATTTGCAAACATTTAAAAAAAACTTTTTTCATGTTGTCATTATGGGGTATTGTGTGTAGAATTTTGACAAAAAGTAGGCTGTAACATACCGAAATGTGGAAATAGTGAAGCGCTGTAAATACTTTCCCTATGCACTGTATGTTGCATCCTCCTATCCGTTTTGAGCCATGGTTTGTTCCTTTTAAATGGAGGCTGTAAAATATATACTGTCAAACCAGTTAAACATTTAATGTTCTCTTTATTTGTATATTTTATACTGTACAACCAGAAAAACATATCATGTTCTCTTTATTTTTATATTTTATACTGTACAACCAGTAAAACATGTCATGTTCTCTTTATTTATATATTTTATACCGTACAACCAGTAAAACATGTCATGTTCTCTTTATTTTTTATATTTTATACTGTCCAACCAGTAAAACATGTCATGTTCTCTTTATTTATGTATTTTATACTGTACAACCAGTAAAATATGTCATGTTCTCTTTATTTATATATTTTATATTGTACAACCAATTAAACATGTCATGTTCTCTTCATTTATATATTTTATACTGTACAACCAGTAAAACATGTCCAGAGGCCTGTACTACGAAGCAAGATTTGGCGTTAATGAGCTAACTTCAGGTTCAACCCAGGGTTTTCTGTAAAACGAAGGTGGATTAGTTATCAGTTTCAATCGCCATTGTAACTCATGCTGAACACCTAACCTGGTCGGGAGCAGGTTAAGTTGGAGATCAGAAATCAACCGGTGTTAAAGCACCGCCTACTGACCAATCAATACTCGATAACGGTGACACCGTTCTTAGAAGATCAGTCGGAGCTCGGTGCAGAGAGAGAGAGGAAGAGAGAGAGGGAGAGGGAGGTGTGTTCAGCCATGTGTTGCCAATATTCACATCTGTTAGAATTATGTTTTGATATTTTATTTTCTCTCACGATTGCTTACCACTGCTGGAGAGGAAGGGAGGGAGGGGGAGAGAGGGAGAGGGAGGGGGAGAAGGAGGGAGGGAGAGAGGGAGGGGGGAGAGAGACAGCTGACCACTGCCAGGGTTTCAACTGAAAGAAAAGGCTAAAGCAACGACAGTCATGGAAAGCAAAAGTGTAATTATGGTCAGATCTTGGTCCTGACTGATGGGGAAGTGACCAGTGTAGTCTAATGTAGGCTATAGTGGGTGTACTGTAGCCTACTGTATATTGGCCAGAATCTGCCTTTGGGGGAGAAGGGGGGCATATTATAGTGGGGGGGCCTGTGAGTCCTCCCCCAGGGAAGTTTTAAGCATCAACGACTTAATTTCCTGCATTCCACTACACTTTAATGCACCAATTTATGGTAAAAATACCTTTATTCAACCTATAGATTTTAAGAAAAAAGCACGGATGACAATTCAAAATGTATCAAAAATATAATGGAAAGTAGCCTATGTTACATGTCTAGTGATGCACGATATATCGGCCACCGATACAATATCAGTCGATATGGTAATTTTTTTTAACACATTGGTATCGGTTCAATGTCAAATTTTTATATATATATATATATATTCTTCTGAAAATCTGATGACAGTCATATTTTGCACACAGGTGAAAGTGCCCAATATTAGTCATTTCAGAAAATAAATCCCAAAAGTAAAAAAAAATGCGTTTTGGAAAATAGTTGAGTAAAAGAATATTTTCTATACAGAGATATCGACATCGGTAAATATCAGTATTGGCCATAACAGCAATATTAATATCGGTTATCGTTATCGGCCACAGTTTTCACATCGGTGCATCATTATATGTGTCATTGGGCATTTTTAAGTGGGTAGCCTATGTAGATATCCTGGAGCTTACTATCACGTAGACCAGTGTTTTTTTTAATAATTATATATATATATATATATATATATATATATATATATATATATATATATATATATATATATATATATATCTATCTTTTTTACCTCAAACCAGATAAAGACTTGCGCCCCCCCCCTCTGTGATCTTTGCCGCCCCCCCTGGGGGTGCCCGGACCCCAGGTTGGGAACCACTGACGTAGACTACACCACTGGAAGTGATATTGATAGGATAAGCGTTGTGATTTACATTTGCCAGCTTTCCTTCCTGCATTTTGCCTGTAAAACTATGTTTGTGTTCTTCATATTTATGTAGAATTATAGTTTGCGCTTCTTATGTAAAATATGCAGCTCTGGTAGATGTTTGCGATTGGTCGTGGTGGGAAACCCTGGGTTGACTGAACTAGTTGATAACCACATAGCTTATGCGGGACTGCTGTTGTCAGGGTTAGTGAAGCCGGATAACTGAAAGAAATCAGGACATGTTGATCTGGATTCGTAGTAAAGGCCTCTGTTCTGTAGACATGGTTCTTATTTATGTTAAACTGTCAACTAGTAAAACATGTCCTGTTCTCTTTATTTTTTATTCTGACCAACCAGTAAACATGTCCTGTTCTCTTTATTTATTTTATTCTGACCAACCAGTAAACATGTCCTGTTCTCTTTATTTATTTATTTATTTATTTATTTTACTGTCCAACCAGTAGAACATGTCCTGTTCTCTTTATTTATTTATTTATTTTATACTGTCCAACCAGTAAAACATGTCCTGTTCTCTTTATTTATATATTTTATACTGTCCAACCAGTAAAACATGTCCTGTTCTCTTTATTTATATATTTTATACTGTCCAACCAGTAAAACATGTTCTGTTGTCTTTATGTATATATTTTATACTGTCCAACCAGTAAAACATGTTCTGTTGTCTTTATTTATATATTTTATACTGTCCAACCAGTAGAACATGTCCTGTTTTCTTAATTTATTTATTTTATACTGTCCAACCAGTAAAACATGTCCTGTTCTCCATTTATTTTATACTGTACAACCAGTAAAACATGTCCTGTTCTTTATTTATATATTTCATACTGTCCAACCGTAGAACATGTCCTGTTTTCTTTATTTATATATTTTATACTGTCCAACCGTAGAACATGTCCTGTTCTCTTTATTTTAGTTGCGCAACCAGAAAATGTAGGGACACGCACCGTAAATTAACATGCTAACCAAATATTCACATTTCTACTAATTTCCACTGTATTACTAAAATACTTTGATAATAGATGCAGAAATTACAATGTGCTGTTTCAAATTCAGTCTCAATTTTGAAAATTCAACATAGAAGGCACCATTGCTGTCATGACATTAAACAAAATATTTAAAAAATCTATCAGCTCTATTCAATTACAATGAATTCAACTTAAAATTAAACATGCATTGTTCAGGCTACTACCCTTAGGGTTGGGTACCTTTCGCATCTGAACCAATATCGGTACCCATACCTGAAATTCGGTTCCAGTACCCTAGAGTTATTTAGGGTATTTTCCCTCTGTAATTACAAAACAATTATTTCAGTTGTAAAAATAATTCCAAACATATTCATCCTATGTACTTAGAACATTATGTTATTTCATTAGAATATGTTACACTCTAAAGAAATTAAACCCCTCCCTCTCTCCTCCCAAACCCGTCCCTACAACCTATTAAATTGAATAATTTTTCATTTCTTACTCACTGTAACTTTTTTAGCCGGTTTTATTTTCATGACAGTTTTCAATTGCTCTTTAATGTTTGATGTAAAGCACTTTGACTTGCCTTGTTGCTGAAAAGTGCTGTAGAAATAAAGTTGCATTGCCTTACAACCTCCTGTCAGTCAGTCATCAGGGATCCTCCCACACCGTGCAGCGGTGGAGACTTTTAGCATCAATAACGATGACAATGGCACCTGACCAAATGTCCGTATTTTACGAGATGGGAGTGAGAATGTGTTAAAAGCTTCATAGTCATTTTATTTTGGTGCTGTCACTTCTCATCTTCGAGCTTGGGAGTGAGAATAAAAAAACATGTATAATAATATAACTGACTCACTGACTTCAACAACACTGCAGAGTTGACTTAGTTTACACCGTCCGCACCTCTGCGTGTGTTTGTGTCAGAACTCTGCTCTCTGTCAATTTTCAGAGAGGGCAGATACCAACATTTCAACATTTAATGTGTAAAAGAATGGGGAAAATGTACTGGTCACACATGTGCGGCTGGATGTAAAATTCAACCCTTTCATAACTGGTGACCCATCTAAGGTAGAGTCTTGTGTGAGGTATCATTGAATTCAGCAGAGAGTTCCTTTTTAATTGGTGATGGTTTGACCCGCCCCCTACGCTTTAGCCACGCCCCTTTTCACAGCTAATGAAACGTATGACGTAGAGTCTTGTCTGAGGTATCGTTGAACTCGGCGGGGCGTTCCCTTTTCATCGTTGACGATTTGCGGTGTGTGAGTGCCGCGTGAACGCACGGTCGCAAGGAGCTCTGTCCGCCGGTAACCCCGACGCGCGCAGAGGCACGAGGGCCCGTCCATCGCTGCTCGCAGCTTTAATTACAGCTTGAATTTCGTCACGCCACTTATATTACAGCTACCCCAAGGTCTTACACAGCTACAGCTTGTGTCCGATTTCAATTTAATGCATTTTTGTGAATGGGAGGGGTTTCATTACCTGCTAGTGTCCCTGCAATCCTATGGGTAGCTAAAGATTACAGCTAGCTAGCTAGCTACACTTTCGGCATAACTATAATATATTTACAGTTTTAATTTCGTCACGGCACTTAGATTACAGCTACACCAAGGTCTTACACAGCTAATGCTTGTGTCTGATTTGAATTTAGTGATTTTTTTGTTAATATGAGGGGTTTCATTAGCTGCTAGTGTCTCTCGCGCACCCTACACTGCAAATTACTGTTTATTTACATGGAGTCTTGTGAGTTTAGCGAATGTAATTTCGCAGACTTTTTAGGTTTAAAAAAAGGATCTTACTCTTTAACAGAAAGATCAACCTCCTTAGAAATCCTTTCCATAATGTTGTCAGAAACTTAGAATATTAATCTGAGCCTGTCAGTGGCAAAATGAGCAGTTTTATTAACGTAAATACAAGCTGGACAATTGACGTCCTATCAACTTACATTGTAGCTTGTTTAACCGTTGCCGACTGCAGCGATCTCGTTTAATACTAAATAAAGGAAAATATTTCCGCAATAGTTTTAATTGTAGCCAGGCTGACAGATAGCCACAGCTCTACTGAGCCATCTATTCCTCTAGCTCTGAGTAGTGATGACTTCATGAGCTTCTTTAATGATAAAATTATAACAATTAGAGATAAAATTCATCACCCTTTGCCCTTAACTTCTAACAGTTCACCTTTAAAAGGGTGATAGAAT
Source organism: Perca fluviatilis (assembly GCF_010015445.1). Lineage (NCBI taxonomy): Eukaryota > Metazoa > Chordata > Actinopteri > Perciformes > Percidae > Perca > Perca fluviatilis. The sequence continues at coordinate 37,113,520 of NC_053123.1, read as the reverse complement.
GCAAAACCGATTTTCCCCTGTCATAGTTGAATGAGGACAGTTCGGTGGGTAAATAGGACATACATAGAAGCTCAAAATCCCATTGACACCCCTTTACTATGAAAATCTCATATTTTGAAACTGCTGCGAAAACGGGCGAATCCCAACAAAGCTGGAAGTTGACGTCAACCTCCCAAAACCGGAACCTTTGTCAGCCCATGGGTGTATTAAGAGAACGGTCACACCCCAACATTTACATAGGCTACACAACTGACCTGAGATCAGGTAGTTTTCTGAATCTAGCTAGGTCACGCAGATCTCCATTACAAAATTCACTTCTGAAACTTTTTTCTAGAAATCAACCATATAAAGCTCAATTATGGGCCGCTTTACCGAAAATGGATGGCTAATTGTAACTTTTCTCCGACTGTGTGTCGGAGTTTAGTGCCGGTCTTGGTGCTGCCTTGGTTGCTACATCGCCGCCCTGACCGCAGTGTCAGCGAGCTTGTTACGCCCGCAATCTTTTACCGCGGCCCACAGGTTCCAGTTAATCTTATAATGGGTATGTGTGTTGAGTTATTTAAACAATCGGGAAATAAAGCCTCTTGTCCGCGAAGTCTCATTGATAGAGCCGCGGTGAGATGGAGTCCATCAATGAGAGCTAGCTAGCCTCCTCCTAACTCTGACATTCACAAAATATATATCCAATTGAAACCGAAATCGGACAAGTGTTAGCTAAGCTTTGTAAGACCTTGAGGAACCTGTAATATTCATGCCGTGATGAAATTCAAACTGTAAATATACTTTAGTTATGCGAAAGTGAAAGCCGCGATATTTCCCCATTGTAATGAATGGGACATATAGCAAGCAGCTGGTTCCTACAAAGAGCTTTGCGCTTCATAAAAATGCCTTAAAATCAAATCGGGACACAACGGTTAGCTTTATAAGAGATTGGGGGAATGATGTTGTATAAGTGGCGTGACGAAATTCAAACTGTAAATATAATTTAGTTATGGCGAATAGTAGCTAGCTAGCTGCGTATTTCCCACATTTAATGAATGGGACATATAGCAAGCAGCTGCTCGGTCCTACAAAGACGCTTCGCGTTCATAAAAATGCCTTAAAATCAAATCGGACACAACGGTTAGCTTTATAAGACATTGGGGAATGATGTTATATAAGTGCTGTGACGAAATTCAAACTGTAAATATAGTTTAGTTATGGCGATAGTGTGCTAGCTAGCTGCGGTATTTCCCCATTGTAATGAATGGGACATATAGCAAGCAGCTGCTCGTCCGTAAAAATGCCTTAAAACAAATCGGACACAACGGTTAGCTTTATAAGACATTGGGGAATGATGTTATATAAGTGGCGGACGAAATTCAAACCGTAAATATATTAGTTATGCCGGCAGCCGCGCTGAGCCTCAGTGTGCAGTATCCACAAAGGATGACTTTTCGCTGGGTATGGAGCCCAGCAGGCTGCCGCTTCGTCAGACTGTGTGGAGCTCCTAAAGTCCGCACCCCGCCTTACCAAATTTGCAATTAACCATCAATTTTTGTAAACGGCCCATATTTCAGCTTTATATAGTTGATTTCTCGCTTAAAAAGTCTCAGAAGTGAATTTGGTAATGAAACATTGCAGTGTCTGGAATATGAGATTCTGTACTTCGTCTAATGTATATGTATTGGGGATTCGCTCAACCAATCAGCGCCGTCTCTAATGTCTGCGTATGGCAAGTCGCTCAACCAATCAGCAAGCAGCTCATCTAAATATTCATGACCATACCATATTTGGAAGAAAAGCTCTTGTTACAAATAGGGCCAAAACACAGGGATGCATAAGGGCTAGTAAAATATCAACCAGGCCATTTTCAGCCCAACCAATGTTACATACCCCATTAGGAGACAATAAGGAACAGTGTGAAATACCCTATATAATCATTCTATCACCCCTTTAAACGCAGGCCAGCGAAAGAACGACTAGTCCCGACATATACTTAGACTGCTTTTATCCTATAGACGTCCAACAACTAATGTTAAAGATATCCTCAGCTAAGCCATCTACCTGTCTCTTAGACCCCATCCCAACGAGACTACTCAAAGAAGCGTTACCCGTGGTTAACACTTCATTACTAGATATGATCAATATGTCTCTATTGACAGGTTGTATACCGCAGTCATTTAAAATAGCTGTGATAAAACCTCTTTTGAAAAAAACCCACCCTCGATCCTGAGGTCTTAGCAAACTATAGACCTATATCTAACCTTACCTTTTATCCAAGATCCTTCAGAAGGTAGTTGCTAATCAGTTATGGGTTTTCCTACATAGCAATAGTTGATTTGATGACTTTCAATCAGGATTTAGAAAGAATCATAGCACAGAGACGGCACTGGTGAAAATTACAAACGACCTAACAGCTGCAGACAAAGGACTTGTCTCCATTCTTGTTTTACTAGATCTTAGTGCTGCATTTGACACTATTGACCATACAATCCTGTTACAGAGATTGGAACACTTAGTTGGCATTAAAGGAATTGCTCTAAGCTGGTTTAAGTCCTATTTCTCGGATCGTTCTCAATTTGTTAATGATAAATCCTCCAAGTATGCTAAAGTTAGCCATGGTGTTCCACAAGGCTAAGTGCTTGGACCAATTCTATTCTCCTTATATATGCTTCCTCTTGGTAATATTATTAGGAAACCCTCAATTAACTTTCACTGTTATTTGGATGACACCAATTATACTTGTCAATTAAACCAGACGAAACCAGTCAGCTAGCTAAACTTCAAGCGCTGCATTAAAGATATAAAATCCTGGATGACCTATAATTTTAATTACCTATAAGAAGATATCGACGGCGCATTAATTTTAAAATCCTCAGCGGAGGAGCCTCAACAACTGCCCGAAAGCACGGTAGCGTTATATGGTGGAGAGAGCTAGAGAGTGAGTGAAGAGAGAGCGCCAGCAGCGTTAGCACAAAGCCGTGAATCAGAGAAATAAAACGTGTTTTCGCCGATTCATCTCTAGAAATGCAACTCTAGCGAGCATCTCACTATCACTAACGTTATCCACAGTTATATTTACCCGCAACAAATGATATATCCAGCTTCAAAAAAGTCTAAAAGTCGGAAGTTAGAACGAATGCGTTGTGCAAAAAGTGGTTGCTATGGAGACGATTAGGCTTGGGTATCGAGTATCGATTGGAACTGGGACTAGCTTTGCGATTTTCCTGGAATCGTTCAAAAGTTTATATTTCGATTCTTGTTTCGTTCCCAGTTCGAAGCCGGAAGAAGAAACAGCTGAACACCAACGAAGAAGCATCCACTGGAAGTGTTGGCATAACGACCTGAATTGGGGAAAGTTAGCCAGGCTGGTGACTCCACGACTCCGCGATGTGCTGAGCCTACTCTGCAGCATCATACACTCATGTGTAAATGTGTTTTCATAAGCAGGGCTCGACATAAGCAATGGCCTGGGGCCAGTAAAACTTATGTCGGGCTAGGCTGTGGCTCTGTCTGCTGCATCAGCAAACGTCATACAGAGTGGCCGCGAGCGTGTGAATGTTAAAATTTCACATTTTCATCTCAGGTAATTTATAACCAATTCATTTGGATTCAAGCGTTGCATTTTGGAAGATAGACGGGATTCTGAACAGTGATGCGCCCGACTCATTACACACAGCAGGACGAGGTGTGTGCGTACTTCCGCGTAGCACACATAACTGACTTCGAACGTTACCGAGGATTATTTTCTGCCGATGGTGCAGATGAACTAACGCTACACTCGTTAGCCTACTGTAAGTAGCCTACAATAAACCCTCCATGATTAAAGAGCCAATACCCAACCTGTTGTACAGGCAGAAACATGTAGAAACTGATATCTCAGTCTGCTCTGTTCTGCGCTGTCCACTCTCTTCCACCACGCTGTGCAAACACAGCTCTACTTTTGCAAATAACCCTAACCCTATAAGACCAAAACAAATACATGTGGCTACTTAATATGCATGTGAATGACGCTGCGTTCTTTATTCTTGGTGATGATGCTGGTTGTATTATTTATCAACAACATTGTCTTATTTCAAATGAGGCATACAGGATGAATGCTAGCCTGCTTATCAGTCCATTCATCATTACAGCTGCTGTTTTCCACAACTTTTCACTTCAGACTCTTTGAGAGTGAGATGTTGACCTGACAACAGGCCTTTCTTTCTGTAAGCATTTTCAGTAATCAGGACTTTAACCATCACTCCTCAGTGAACTGGCCCGTAATCTGAGATCATTTTCTAGTTAAGTAGCCTCTCTAGTTATCATTATGGATTTTCCATGTTTTTAGGGGTTTGCTTACACTAATACATGTAAAAAAATATAGCATTAATTTAGTAAGAAAGTGAAAATATCAAACAAGAAGATGTGTATTAGGTATCATTTTATTTTCTTTATTTGAAAGTCTGTCACCTGGAGTGTCTGCTTAAAAGAATTCTGGCCCTTTGAAAAATGTAGTTGATGGCCCCTGGTCTAGCTTTACTTGCTAATGGCACAACATCCAGTGCCAGTGGCTAGCTGGGTATTTATATATAAATTTATATATTTATAGCTGGGTTAAGAACCAATTTCTGAAGCTTCATGGTAGGTGCGCGTATATTTTCCTGCTTTTTGTCCTTTGCCAATCACACCTATGATATTTCTTTCAGGGCCAGTAAAAATTCAATTCAATTTTTTCAATTCAATTTTATTTATAGTATCAAATCATAACAGTTATCTCGAGACACTTTACAGATAGAGTGGGTCTAGACTACACTCTATAATTTACAAACCCCCAACAATTACAGTAATTCCCTCAAGAGCAAGCATTAGCAGTAGCTGTTGCGACAGTGGCGAGGAAAAACTCCCCTTTAGGAAGAAACCTCGGCAGACCCAGACTCTTGGTAGGCGGTGTCTGACGGGGCGGGTTGGGGGTGTGATGAACAGTGGCAAATAATAGTCATATTAAAGATAGTGGAACAGTGACTTTGAAGGTAGTCGTTGTAGTTCATGTCATAGCAGGGCACATTGTGTCATCGAAGTAGTGCAGTCTCCTATACCGGATCCTGACTACTCTGTGCATAGGAACATCACAGCAGGACCTTGCGGGATGAAATGTGGCGCTGCAGAGCATGGGTGGATGCGGGGCGGATGCAGCTGGATGCAGCAGGACGCAGCAGGATGCGGCTGGACATTGCGGGGAATCGCAGAGCATGGCTCCGCGAAGAAGAAACATAAAGGCCTCCGGGGAGTAAACTCCCCAGAGCTAGGTTAGTAACAAGCAGTTCTGGGACAGGATGCATACAAAAGGAAACAAATGAAAACATTGAGAAGCTGTACTGGCCTGCCTCCCTCTACTCTCACTATATTATTGATTATATGATAAACAAATCTTATGACTACGAAGAGAAGCAGTTGGGCCGAGTTAGGCCGGACGCTGCAACTCCTCACTCCCTTAACTATAAGCTTTACCAAAGAGGAGGATTTGCAGTTTACTCTTAAATGTGGTGACGGTGTCTGCAGAAGGGACCAGTACTCTGATCTACTGGCCCCGGGGACCAGTGGGAATGTTTTTTATGTTGAGCGCTGTTCATGAGGTTTTCAAAAATAAAGCTCTCTTGAGGAAAGTGTACCCCTGTGAAAATATATTCATAATTTATATTTATAATTAAGTTCATAGATTTTATATTGTAGTTGAAAACAGCCCTGTGAGAAATTCATAGTAAAGTTCATAGAAAGTAGAAAGTTCATAGAATTAAAATTGATGGAGAAGGTCAGACTATTTCCTTCGAGAAAGACCATTGGTTAGCTAGCTCATTTAAAATATCCTAAACTTTTTTGACCCTGCCTCTTAAAAGAATTGGAATCGAGAATCGTTAGGAACCGGAATCAAAACAAGGAATCAGAATCGTTCAAATTCAAAAGATACCTAACCCTAGAGACGATAGTGTTTAGTTCTGTTGACTTCTGTTGCTCTGATTGGTTGTAGGTCTATCCAATGAATGCAGAGGCATTTTTTTCCTGGTTCGGTTGGAACACGCCCCATAATCACAGCCCAATCAGACTCACATTCTGACTAGAATCTGAGTAGGATCATCGAGGCTACCAGAATAATGCATTTAAACCTTAAAAATGCAAACATTTTGCATTTTATCACACCTTTAAACAAACTTTATTTAAACATGTCGACTTTGTCCACCAGCTGGATTGTCACCGCAACACCCCCTCCCCCAACACACACACACACACACACACACACACACACAATTCTGCTTTACAATACCTGGTCTTCTAAGGGAAGTGTCCTTTCAAACTCCTCTCTTTCCCTGAAATTAAAAAGAAATTGGAAGAAAAACAAGAATTGATATCACGATTCTCTGCCATGATTTTTTTCTCACGATGTGTAATGTTTATTGCACACACAAACCATGACAAAATAAAACAAATTGGCAGGAAAAACATAGATTTTTAGCACCTATAGCACATTGCACATTACCGCAAGCCTGTAAACATAGAGGCTTCAATGAATAAAGAAAATAAAGTACTGACCATTTAAGTACAGAAGGCCACCAAAAATAGTGACCTAACATATTTATGGCCCTGATACCGGCTCTATCTGAACTCCTTGAACATGTCTTTACATAATTAAAACATGTAAACATGCTGCAGCTACAGCTTCAGTTTCTAGAGAAATGGAGTTTGTAAATTGCCGTACACTATCGAAACCAGAATGATTTCTTAGCACACTCTTTAACTGCTGGCCTTTTATAGAATTAACATTTCAACTGGCCATTCAAGTAGGTTACCAAAATAACCTGAATATGGCCGCGGAACATGGCTGTAAACAGGCTAATTGAAACGTCTTTTCGGACCTCTTGCCTTGTACGGCTTCATCATATTGTATTTTGCGGTGATGTTTGAGGTGCTGGTAAAGTCTTGTGGTGTTACTTTGCGGTGCTGCAGTGAGGGCAAAGCATGCCTCGCAAATCACATCGGCCTGACCCTCATCGTCTTGCTTGAATCCAAAATACTTCCACACCGCCGAATGCAAGCCTTTTTCGGAACCAGTTCGGTTTGAGACAGAGTGGTTGGCTGATTCTCGTCACTAGTACCTGGGTTTTCATGGTTTTCATCAATATCCATTTGGTTTATTTCGGAACTTCCGCTGCCGGCCGACGAAGTGAAACACATGACTAAAAGGCGTTTTGTCATCGGCCAAGGGTGAAGACCTGAACTGATGAGTGAAACATGTGACTAAAAGGCATGAAAACGGGTCAGGGGTGAAAAAGGGGTGAGAAGGATATTACCCTCTAGAAGGCGTCCGGGGCATGCTCCCACGGAAGAAAATTTTAAATATTCCATATTTTAAAGCATCAATCTGATGCATTTTGAGATGTATTTTTGCCAACCAACAGTGTAATATTTCAATATGCAATCATTAAAGTTAATTTGACTGGCAAAACAGTTAAAGTCCTTCTGACATTACACAATAATAAAAGTCACAATTTTTAAAAACTAAAAAGTTTTGGATCAATTTTTACTTCTTCCAACCATATGTTAAATAAATAGTCAATGTGGATTTACATATTGCAATAATATCATAATCCTACAATGAATCATTGTGAAAACTAAACTTTACTACTTTGGCCAGGTCATCATGAAAAAAGTGAATTAGTACATTCATGATTTTGTCCATATTGATATTAGCTGCTTTATTTACATTTATTAAAAACGTGGCATTGTTTATCTTTTCATATAGCTAGAAGTCTAAACTCTGGGACAAGGCCGTTATGTTTAAATACACCTGCCATGCTGATTCCAAACAGACAGCTTTGTCAAGGCAGTTTGGGCTTCAGATAGCTTTTACAAATCATGTTCCGCTATGAAGTGGTAGCGGTCGTTGCTGGTAACGTACTGCGACGCTCACATTTCGCTAAGACCCGCCCCATCTTTGCATCTGATTGGCTAGGACTTGTTTCATTTCATTGGTAGTTTGATGATTGGTTAAATCCAGCGTATCAAAACAAATCCCATGTGGACTTTTTAATTTATTTATTTTTCCAAAATAGTCATACGCCAGAAATCGGGTACCAGGCCTGAGTACATAACTCTCCCCCAAAACATTTTTTCATCGGATCTACACAATTCACGAATGTCACCTATTTTTGTTTCAAACGGGAATTTTGCCGAAGGTGAGTGATTTTCATGTCTGGACTAAAAGATGCTTTGTCATTGGCTGAGGGTGAAGACCTGAACTGTCCTAACAAAATAAAGGCCAACCATTTATTATTTCTTTGTTTTTAAATTGAAGTCATTTAAAATTGAAATCGTGAACAGGGTGAATCGAATCGCGATTTTATAACGATTTATCGTGCAGTCCTATTTTGTATTTAGTTAAAAAATTGTTCCTTTACTGATTTAACTCAAATTCTTACCTGTTACTAATACATCTTCCTTCTAAGTATTTATCTTCTGCTTTACATAAAGGAAGGTTTTCTAATGCAGAAATGGCTTTGGTGATGGCCTGCACAGGAGGACAAAAATCTCAGCTGTAGCACATGAACTGTGAACTGCATTTTAGAAAAACCTACCATATGCTATAACTGAAAGAAATGTGCTGAGCAACAAGTGCTGATGAAAGATTTAGTTTACCTCAGGAAGAAGAACGTCTAAAATAAAGGGGACCTGCTCCATCGAGCGCAATGGGTGGCAGCCACGGCGGTATCATGTAAATTTTTTAAATATTGGTAAACCTGGTCAATTTGATGGTCATCCTCCAGGTAAATGGGTGTTTTATAGGAATGAAGCCATCGTGATGGCCTCTGCCCAGAGATTATAGCCTGTAAGGAGAGTGACACAGGAAGGGTGAGTTATTCAACCAGGGATGGGTGCTCATCTTGCATGCCATTTTTAGTGCTACATATGTTGTCTTTTAAACGGAATTTAGTTTTTGATGTTTCACAAGATTAAAATCTCACTGAGAAAATCTCTAAAGTAACTGGCCTTGTAATGTTACAGCCATCAGCAACACTGCTATAGTATAATTTGCCCAATTTCAGGTTAGTCATTAGAATGTGTTTCTCATTACATGAAAAACATTCGGTGGGACATAGAAGAAATGAATAATTCAAATCATCTGTTATGGTTCAACATGTAGAACCGTCGTATCTTGTTATTAGGGCCCGAGCCGACAGCGGTGAAGGCCCTATTGAAACTGAAGGAATTATTGTTTTTCCCGGCCAAATGAATTGGCTTTTTGAGGGGCTTAAAGTGATGGTTCGGAGTAATTTCACCCTAAGGGTCCTTTGCACCATGATCTCGAGCCAAACACCCCCAGAAGCTTTTTCACCTGGGTCGAACATTGGGAGGCGTGGCGCGTGAGCGTAGCGTTATCAGCTGAATAGCTTAGCGCAGAGGCTAATGGATCCGAAGTGTCTCTTAACATTACCCCACTAATAAGCCCCGAAATGATACCAAACGTCTACAGTAGTACATATAGGTTATGCTCTCATAAAACGATGGATTGTAAAATTTGTAAGTACACCAGAAGTTTATGTAAATAACACTTGCCTGCTGGCTTCTGCTCTGTGCTGCTGCTGCTGTTACTACCGGGCAGTAAGAGTGCTTAGGGACATCTACAAATTACAACACCGAAAAGAGATGCAACAAAAATATTTATTAATTTAATGATTAAATAAGGTAATGTCTCCAAACTTACCTCAATTATTACTTGTCTCCTGCTAGTTATACTACAGCACTTACTTTAAAAAATAAGTTAAATTAAAAAATATTTTTGTTGCATCTCTTTTTGGTGTTGTAATTTGTAGATGTCCCTAAGCACTCGTCTTACAGCAGCAACAACAACAGCAGAGAGCAGAAGCCAGCAGGCAAGTGTTATTTACATAACCTTCTGGTGTACTTACAAACTTTACAATCCATCGTTTTATGAGTGCATAACCTATATATACTAGTGTAGACCTTTGGTATCATTTCGGGCATTATTAGTGGGGTAATGTTAAGAGACACTTCGGATCCATTAGCCTCTGCGCTAAGCTATTCAGCGCTAACGCCTACTCTACACTAACTCTCCCAATGTTCCACCCAGGTGAAAAAAGCTTCTGGGGGTGTTTGCTCGAGGTCATGGTGCAAAGGACCCTAGGGTGAAATTACTCGGAACCATCACTTTAACATAATCAAAAACTCACCAAATTTGGCGGTCGCATCAAGTCTGGTGAAACTTTAATATTTTGAAGTTTTCGGAATAGGCGCACAAAATGGCTCGCTGGGGCCCATAGAAAGTTTAAAGAATTGAGCCCCCGGCAGTCCGTTTAACGTAGACTCACGAAACTTGGTACACATATGTAACATGTCAAGATGTACAAAAACTTCATTAGAGCCATACCCTAAAACCCAACAGGAAGTCCGCCATTTTGAATTCAAAGTTCGAAATTAGTGTGATTTTGGCCATTTCCACATGTCGGACTTTAACGAACGCCTCCTAGAGATTTCATCCGATCAACTTCAAACTCGGTCTGTGCCATCTTAAGATGTTAAAGATGAAAAGTTGTTAAAAGAAAAACTTTTCGTCATAGGGGTGGCCGGCGGGGCGGCCATTTTGTGCGTTTCGCTGCTGAAACAGGAAGTGGGTGTAACTTCGAGTGTACGCTGTCCAACTGGCTCGAAACTTTTCAGGATTCATAAGAGTCCAACCCTGAGGACAAATAATGGCCGATATTTACTTAAAGTGGCACATGTAAGGTAAGCGGTATTGTGTCACTTCCGGTGTTCCCGTGTTACAACGCTAGTTTGTAACACGCTAGTTTGCTGCTCCAGCAAAAACTTACTCAACTCTGCTTTATTGTTTAAATTAGTGGCTATTTGCCTGGATTGCATTTGAATTACAATTGTTCTACTCAAGCACTTATATTTAGCTTCATTTACGCGACTGACTCGCTGAATTTACAATTGTTAAAACGCTGTTAGCTACTTTAGCTTAGCCATTAGCAATGGCTACTTCCTCTCCCTCTCCTGCTCTCTCTTGCTCTGTGTCAAATGTTTAGCTATTCCTCTGCCTCCTTTAGTGATAACGATACATGTAATAAATGTAGTATATTCGCTGCTCTGGAGGCAAGGCTTAGTGAGTTTGAGGCGACTCCGCACCATGGAATCAGAATCCTATGCTTCCGTAGCTAGCCAGCGCCATGTAGCTCATGGGCCCGCACATACTGTAGCTTCTGCTAGCTGTCCCCCGGCAGACCCCGAGCAGCCGGGCGAAGTGGGTGACTGTCCGAGGTCCGACTGTCCAGCCATTTTTGATTCAAGCCTGTTAATTAATCCTAAACCTAAACTAAATTATAACTCGTTTGAGAGTCTTGTTCTTCATCTTCAACATCCAAAATGTTAAAACATTACAGCCAATTATATTTGTTGTTATTTACAGGGCTCCAGGTTCCGTATTCTGAATTTTTATCTGAATTCTCAGAGTTTTTATCATGTTTAGTCCTTAAATCAGACAAACTACTTATTATAGGTGATTTTAATATCCATGTGGACGTTGACAATGATAGCCTTAGTATTGCTTTCAACTCATTACTGTATTCAATCGGTTTCCGTCAGTGTGCACAAGGCTGACGCACTGTTTTAACCACACCCTCGACCTTGTGCTGGCATATGGTATTGAAATTGAGGATTTAATAATATTTCCGCAGAATTTGGTATTATCAGATCATTTTTTTAATTACGTTCGAATTCTTACTACCTGACCATACTAAACTAGATAATAGCTTCTACACTAGATGCCTATCTGACAGTGCTATAGCTAAATTTAAGGAAGATATTCCAACAGCATTTGACTCTATGTCATGCCTTAACATAACAGAGGACCTCTATGTTAACCTAAGTCCCTCTCAAATTGATACATTTGTAGATGGTGCTACGACTTGCCTACGGACGACCTTAGACTCTGTTGCTCCCCTAAAAAAGAAGACGATAAAGCAAAGGAAACTAGCACCTTGGTATAACTCCCAAACTCCCAAATTAAAACAAATCTGGAAAACCTCGAAGTAAGTGGCGCTCCACCAAAGTGGAAGAATCCAGGTTTGGATTGGCAAGAAAGTCTCAAAACCTATAGGAAGGCCCTAAGAAAAGCCAGATCAGACTATTACTCTTCACTAATAGAAGAAAATAAGAACAACCGGTTCTAGGTTTCTTTTTCAGCACTGTAGCCAGGCTGACAGATAGCCACAGCTCTACTGAGCCATCTATTCCTCTAGCTCTGAGTAGTGATGACTTCATGAGCTTCTTTAATGATAAAATTATAACAATTAGAGATAAAATTCATCACCCTTTGCCCTTAACTTCTAACAGTTCACCTTTAAATGCAGGACCGCTAGAAAGAACGACTAGTCCCGACATATACTTAGACTGCTTTTATCCTATAGACCTCCAACAATTAATATTAAAGATATCCTCAGCTAAGCCATCTACCTGTCTCTTAGACCCCATCCCAACGAGACTACTCAAAGAAGCGTTACCCGTGGTAAACACTTCATTACTAGATATGATCAATATGTCCTTATTAACAGGTTATGTACCGCAGTCATTTAAAATAGCTGTGATAAAACCTCTTCTGAAAAAACCCACCCTAGATCCTGAGGTCTTAGCAAACTATAGACCTATATCTAACCTTCCCTTTCTATCCAAGATCCTTGAGAAGGTGGTTGCTAATCAGTTATTTGATTTTCTACATAGCAATAGTTTATTTGATGATTTTCAATCAGGATTTAGAAAGAATCATAGCACAGAGACGGCACTGGTGAAAATTACTAACGACCTTCTAACAGCTGCAGACAAAGGACTTGTCTCCATTCTTGTTTTACTAGATCTTAGTGCTGCATTTGACACTATTGACCATACCATCCTGTTACAGAGACTGGAATACTTAGTTGGCATTAAAGGAATCGCACTAAGCTGGTTTAAGTCCTATTTCTCTGAGCGATCCCAATTTGTTAACATTAACGATAAACCCTCCAAGCACGCTAAAGTTAGCCATGGCGTTCCTCAAGGCTCAGTGCTTGGACCAATTCTATTCTCCTTATATATGCTTCCTCTAGGTAATATTATTAGGAAACACTCAATTAACTTTCACTGTTACGCAGACGATACCCAATTATATCTGTCAATTAAGCCAGATGAAAGTGGTCAGTTAGCAAGACTTCAAGCATGTATTGAGGATATAAAATCCTGGATGACCCACAATTTCCTGATGTTAAACTCAGACAAAACTGAAGTTATTGTGATGGGATCAACGCACCCCCGTACTTAATTATCTAAAGATATAGCTACTCTGGATGGTATTGCCCTGGCCTCCAGCACTGCTGTCAGAAATTTGGGAGTTATTTTTGATCAGGATATATCCTTCAATGCCCACTTAAAACAAACCTCAAGAACAGCCTTTTTCCATCTTCGTAACATTGCCAAAATTAGGAATATCCTGTCTCAAAACGATGCTGAAAAACTAGTCCATGCATTCGTTACTTCTAGACTAGACTACTGCAATTCCTTATTATCAGGTTGCTCAAATAAGTCCCTTAAGACTCTCCAGCTGATCCAGAATGCTGCAGCACGTGTTCTGACGAGAACTAAGAGAAGAGATCATATTTCTCCTGTATTAGCTTCTCTGCACTGGCTTCCTGTGAAATCTAGGATAAAATTTAAAATCCTCCTCCTGACTTACAAAGCTCTAAATGGTCAAGCACCATCATACCTAGAAGAGCTCTTAGTACCTTATTGTCCCACTAGAGTACTGCGCTCCCGGAATGCGGAGCTACTTGTGGTTCCTAGAGTCTCTGGAAGTAGACTGGGGGCCAGGGCCTTCAGCTATCAGGCTCCGCTTCTGTGGAACCAGCTCCCACTTTGGGTTCGAGGGCAGACACCGTCACCACATTTAAGAGTAAACTGAAAACCCTCCTCTTTGATAAAGCTTATAGTTAGGGAGTGAGGATTTGCAGCGTCCACCTAACCCAGCCCACCTGCTTCTCTTCATAGTCATCAGTTTTATTTACTATATAATTAATAATATAGCGAGAGTAGAGGGAGGCAGGCCAGTACAGCCCGATCCGGTTGGGGAGATTTCTAGCCCCACCAGGCACCTCTCTTTAACCTGCCTCTCTTAGTTATGCTAATATAATTCTAGACTGCCGGGGAGGCTCCTTCCTTCCTATGACACACTGAGCTGCTCTCTCATCTCTACTTGTTACTTTTGTATGCATCCTGTCCCAGAAATGCTTGTTACTAATCTAGCTCTGGGGAGTTTACTCCCCGGAGAAGCATAGCTTATAATTCCCGGCCGCATCCTGCTGCGTCCTGCTGCATCCTGCTGCATCCTGCTGCGTCCTGCTGCATCCGCCGCATCCACCCGTGCTCTGCAGCGCCATGTTACATCCCGCAACGCCCTGCTGTGATGTTCCTATGCACAGAGTAGTCAGGATCCGGTATAGGAGACTGCACTACTCAGTATGACACGATGTGCCCTGCTATGACATGAACTTCCACGATGACCTTCGAAGTCACTGTTCCATTATCTCTAATGTGACTATTATTTGCCACTGTTCATCACACCCCCAACTGGCCCCGTCAGACACCGCCTACCAAGAGTCTGGGTCTGCCGAGGTTTCTTCCTAAAAGGGAGTTTTTCCTTGCCACTGTCGCAATAGTCACTGCTAATGCTTGCTCTTGAGGGAATTACTGTCATTGTTGGGGTTTTGGAATTCATAGTGTGGTCTAGACCTACTCTATCTGTAAAGTGTCTCGAGATAACTTTTGTTATGATTTGATACTATAAATAAAATTGAATTGAATTGAAAGTCATAGCGCCCCCTAGTGGCAACAGGAAGTAGGCCTAAAAGTCAAGGTGCTATACTTTAACGAACTCCTCCTAGAGATTTCATCCGATGGACTTCAAACTTGGTCTGTACCATCCCAACACCTTACAGATGAAAAGTTATTAAAAGAAAAACTTTTCGTCAGACGGTGTGGGCATGGCGCGGCGGCCATTTTGTTTGTTTAGCGATGAACAAAGAAGTTGTTGTAACTTGAGTGTACGTTGTCGTATCTGCCCGAAATTTCTCACGATTAACAAGGGTCCAGGCCTAAGGACACCTACAGGCCAAAATTGACTTTTGGTCATAGCGACCCCCGCTGGCAAAAGGAAATGCGATTTATATGACAAACATCATCCAATTTACATGAAACTCAGAATGTGATATTGTGATACTGAGCTGGCCCCTATAATATGACCACACCCACTTACTCAGGCCACGACCCCTTTTATAACATTTGAACCATTTAAGGTAGTCTTGTGTGAGGTGTCATTGAACTCAGCAGAGACTTCCTTCTTCATTGGTGATGGTTTAGCCCGCCCCCTATGTTTAAGCCACGCCCCCTTTCATAAATGGTGACCCGTTTAAGGTAGAGTTTTATGTGAGGTATCAACGAACTCAGCAGAGACTTCCTCATTCATTGGTCATGGTTTGCCCGCCCCCTATATTTAAGCCACGCCCCTTTTATAACTAATGACCCGTTTGATGAAGACCCTTGTGTGAGGTATCATTGAAGTCAGCAGAGGCGTCCTTTTTAATTGGTGATGGTTTAACCCACCCCCTATGTTTTAGCCATGCCCCTTTTCACAGCTAATGAACCGTATGATGTAGAGTCTTGTGTGAGGTATCGTTGAACTCTGCAGGGAGTTCCCTTTTCATTGGTGACGATTTGCGGCGTCTGCTGGTAACCCCGACGCACGCAGAGGCGTGAGGGCCCGTCCATCGCTGCTCTCAGCTTTAATTTTTTTTAAATTGAAGTCATTTAAAAATTAAATCGGGAACAGGGTGAATCGAAATCGCGATTTTATAACGATTTATCATGCAGGCCTATTTTGTATTTAGTGTAAACATTTTTCCTTTACTGATTTAAAGGAACACGCCGACTTACTGGGAATTTAGCTTATTCACCGTAACCCCCAGAGTTAGACAAGTCAATACATATCCTTCTCATCTCCGTGCGTTCTGTAACGCTGTCTGACAGCAGTATCAGGCCAGCACAGATCCTGCAGGTGAATGGTTCCAGTAATCCTACTGCTCAGAATAAGTGACAAAATAATGGCAACATGTTCCTATTTACATGTTGTGATTTATAGAGTCACAGCGTGTACAAAAAAACAACGCAACATTAGACACAGCTGTCTTCTAACTGTAAACAAAACGGGAACTATATTTTCAGGCTGAAGAATATAGTACTTGGGTGGAGTGATATGCTCACAGTAAGCCTGTCTGAGAATATAGTTCCCGGTTTGTTTACAGTTAGAAGATGGCTGTGTCTCATGTTACGTTGTTTTTTGTACACGCTGTGACTCTACAAATAACAACATGTAAATAGGAACATGTTGCCGTTATTTTGTCACTTTTGTCACAATTCGGAGCTGTAGGCTAGTTGGAACCAGTTACCTGCAGGATCTGTGCTGGGCTAAGCTAATTCTGGAACCGTCAGGCAGCGTTACAGCACGCACAGAGACGAGAAGGGTATGTATCGACTTGTCTTACTCTGGGGGTTACGGTGAATAAGCTAATTTCCCAATAAGTTGGCGTGTTCCTTTAACTCAAACTCTTACCTGTTAATAATACGTTGTCTTTCCAAGTATTTCTCTTCTGCTTTATTTAAAGGAAGATTTTCTATTGAAGATATGGCTTTGGTGATGGCCTGCACAGGAGGACAAAAATCTCAACTGTAGCACATGAACTGTGAACTGCATTTTAGAAAAACCTACCATATGCTATAACTGAAAGAAATGTGCTGAACAACAAGTGCTGATGAAAGATTTAGTCTACCTCAGGAAGAAGAACATCTAAAATAAAGGGGACCTGCTCCATCCAAGCGCAAGGGGTGGCAGCCACGGCGGTATCATGTAATTTTTTAAAATATTGGTAAACCTGGTCAATTTGATGGTCATCCTCCAGGTAAATGGGTGTTTTATGGGAATGAAGCCATCGTGATGGCCTCTGCCCAGAGATTATAGCCTGTAAGAAGAGTGACACAGGAAGGGTGAGTTTATTCAACCAGGGATGGGTGCTCATCTTGCATGCCGTTTTTTAGTGCTACATATGTTGTCTTTTAAACGGAATTTAGTTTTTTGATGTTTCACAAGATTAAAATCTCACTGAGAAAATCTCTAAAGTAACTGGCCTTGTAATGTTACAGCCATCAGCAACACTGCTAAAGTATAGTATATTTTGCCCAATTTCAGGTTAGTCATTAGAATGCCTTTCTCATTACATGAAAAACATTTGTGGGACATAGAAGAAATGAATAATTCAAATCGGTTATGGTTCAAAATGTAGAACAGTCTTATCTTGTTATTAGGGCCCGAGCGCCGACAGCGGTGAGGGCCTTTTGAAACTGAAGGAATTATTGTTTTTCCCGTCAAATGAATTGGCTTTTTGAGGGGCTTAACATATTCAAAAACTCAACAAATTTGGCGGCCGCATCAAGTCTGGTGAAAATGTACGTATTTTAAGGGTTTCGGGAATAGGCGCACAAAAATGGCTCGGTAGCGCCCCCTAGAAAGTAAAAAAAATTGAGCCCCTGCAGTGCATTTAACGTAGACTCACGAAACTTGGTACACATATGTAGCATGTCAAGATGTACAAGAAACTTCATTAGAGCCATACCCTAAACCCAACAGGAAGTCCGCCATTTTGAATTCAAAGTTTGAAATTAGTGCGATTTTGGCCATTTCCACATGTCGTACTTTAACAAACTCCTCCTAGAGATTTCATCCGATCAACTTCAAACTCGGTCTGTGCCATCTTAAGATGTTAAAGATGAAAAGTTGTTCAAAGAAAAACTTTTCGTCATAGGGTGTGGCCGTGGCGGGGCGGCCATTATGTGCGTTTCGCTGCTGAAACAGGAAGTGGGTGTAACTTGAATGTACGTTGTCCGATTACCTTGAAACTTTTCAGGATTCATAAGAGTCCAACCCTGAGGACAAATAAAGGCCGATATTTACTTAAAGTCATAGCGCTAACTTTGTCTGTACCATCCCAACACCTTAAAGATGAAAAGTTATTAAAAGAAAAACTTTTCGTCAGACGGTGTGGGCGTGGCGTGGCGGCCATTTTGAGTGTTTAGCAATGAACAAAGAAGTTGTTGTAAATTGAGTGTACGTTGTCATATCTGCCCGAAATTTCTCACAATTGACAAGAGTCCAGGCCTGAGGACACCGACAGGCCAAAATTGACTTTTGGTCATAGAGCCCCCCCGCTGGCAACAGGAAATGTGCCTTATATGCCAAACCTAATCCGATTTACATGAAACTTAGAATGTGTGGTCTACATGCGATACTGAGCCGCCCGCTATAATATGACCACGCCCACTTACTCAGGCTACGCCCCCTTTCATAACATTTGAACCATTTAAACTAGAGTCTTGTGGGGTGTCATTGAACTCAGCAGAGACTTCATTCTTCATTGGTGATGGTTTGACCCGCCCCCTAAGCTTTAGCCACGCCCCCTTTCATAACTAATGACCCGTTTATGTAGACCCTTGTGTGAGGTTTCATTGAACTCAGCAGAGACTTCTGTTTTAATTGGTGATGGTTTGACCCGCCCCCTAAGCTTAAGCCACGCCCCCTTTCATAACATTTGAACCATTTAAGGTTGACCCTTGTGTGAGGTATCAATTAACTCAGCAGAGACTTCCTTATTCATTGGTGATGGTTTGGTCCGCCCCTTTTGCTTAGGCCACGCCCCCTTTCATAAAACCTGACCCATCTAAGGGCTGGGACACATCAGGCCGATTATCGGCCGTGGGACAGTCTGGCGAGGTCAGTGACTCAAATCTGTTCGGTGTGTCCCATGCCGTCGTCCGTCTGGGGGGCTGTCGGCTGCCTATTTCTCGCTTAAAATGTTTCCAGAAACACGTTTCAGTGAACTATTTTAGTACAATATGAGATTGTATTCTGAACGGCCGCCATGACAGTCCGGCTCTGAATTTCCGGAGAAAACAAACCCATGTGACGTGTTCGTCCAATCAGCTGCCGGTTTTCATTTCTTGGGCGACATTACAGATTAGCGCCGCCTGCTGTTATAGAGATGTATTACGTTATCTCCTCTCGTCTTTTTGGTTTATTTCTGTGGCAGTTTTGTGGACCTCAGGGACGCGACGGGGTTTTCTGTCAACTGTCGCCCGTCTACACCTTAAGGTAGAGTCTTGTGAGAGGTATCATTGAACTCAGCAGAGAGTTCCTTTTTAATTGGTGGTGGTTTGACCCGCCCCCTATGCTCTAGCCACGCCCCTTTTCACAGCTAATGAACCGTATGACGTAGAGTCTTGTGTGAGGTATCATTGAACTCGGCAGGGAGTTCCCTTTTCATTTGTGACAATTTGGGGCGTCTGAGTGCCGCGCGAATGCACGGTCGCAAGGAGCGGCGTCCGCTGGTAACCCCGACGTGTGCAGAGGTGCGAGGGCCCGTCCATCGCTGCTCGCAGCTTTAATTATTATTATTATAATAATATAATTAAGTCTTAACCCTCATGCCCTCTTCGGTCATTTTTGTACATTTTTCTCAAGTTTTTTTTTTCATTTCGTGATCATTTTTGCTGTGTTACTTCTTATGGCATGAAATTTTGTAGGAATCCTTCTTTTCAGTCAAATTTTTTAAATCCCGTGTTTTTTACTCTTACATGTCTTTTATACTTAAATGATTCATTTTGTACCCTCTGGGCACCTTCGAGGCAAAAATGTCCACGCACACAAAAACTGTTATTAAATCATCATATATCAATATTTTTTTCTGCTTTTTTTTCATAAATCACTTAAACAACTTCTAACCTAATCAAAACTACCAAACATTCAATCATTTTCAGGATTTTAACCCTTTAAATGCCAGTTTATGTATTTGAAGTATTTCATTTTTTATTACAAAAAACACAAAAAATGATTTTTTTTCCATATAATGAATAATATCTAGATGGGGCTTTGGTGGTGATCAGAGGCTTGGATATGTCAAAGATAAGCAACAAAATTAATTTGATTGCATTAGTATTTTTTACATAGTTCCAGATACTCCCTTTGGACACCTTCGAGGCAAAAATGTACATGTCCAAAAAACTGATATTAAATCATCATATATCAATATTTTTTTCTGCTTTTTTTTCATAAATCACTTAAACAACTTGTAAATTGCTCAAAACTACCATAAATTTAATAATTTTCTGGATTTTAACCCTTTAAAGGCCAGTTTTAAATCTTTGAAGTAACAATTATTTATGAAAAACCCAACAAAACATAAATTATTTTCCATAAAATAAATCATAGGGGAATGGGGCTTTGGTGGGGATTAGAGGCTTGGATATGTCAAAGATAAGCAACAAAACTGATTTGATTGCATTAGTATTTTTTATGTAGTTCCAGATACTCCCTCTGGACACCTTCGAGGCAAAAATGGCCCCATTGACTTCCATTATAACCACATGTTTTGATCTCACTGCCTTTACAGTATAAAACCATGCATTCTGTAATGTCAGCATTTCATTTGGAAGAAAACTAGTCATATTTGACATTTTTACAGTATTTCACCAGATTCAACAATTTTGCCCCTTGTAGGCCGATGCATGAAATTATAGTTATATTATGGAGCTGTGTGTGTGTGTGTGTGTGTGTGTGTGTGTATTGTCTAGTGTGCGGGTGTGTGTATCGTTGTGTGCCGTGTGTGTGTGTATATGTTGTGTGTATGTGTGTCTGTGTGTGTGTGTGTGTGTGTGTGTATATATGTATTTTTGTGTGTGTCTGTGCGTGGGGTGGGTGGGTGTGTGTGTGTGGGTTGGGTGTGTGTGTGTGTGTGTGTGTGTGTGTGTGTGCGTGTGCTGTATGTGTGTGTGTGTGTGTGTGTGTGTGTGTGTGTGTGTGTGTGTGCATGTATTTGCATGTCTGTGTGTGAGAGAGTTTGTGTAAATCTGTAAACAAACAATGATAATTTTAGTGGTGAAAAAAGCGCACCTTACTTTAGCCAGTTATATTATGGAGCCGTGTGTGTGTGTGTGTGTGTGTGTGTGTGCATGCCTGTCTGTGTGTGAGAGAGAGTTTGTGTAAATCTCCTTCTTTTGAAGGATGCATTTCATGTGTCTTTGAAGACGTGCTTGAATAAAAACATTGTCTCCTGCTTTAGTTGTAAACAGAAACAACTATTAGTGTGTTCATGCACCTGGCTCTAGAGAAGGAGAAAGACCTGGAGCAAAGAGAAGGAGCCTTTATCTTCCAGCCAACTGCAGGACTCATCTGAAGATGACACAAGTTTCTGGAGTCTGACAAAATGGTCACTGGTGTGCTCAACTCTGTGAGTGCCTCTAACCTTCCTCTGAAAGTGGAGAGGACACTGAAGATCCTGTCCATCCTAACAATGAATGGACAGTGAAGAATTGGACTAGTAAGATCCCAAAAGAAATGGTGTGTTATAATCCAGAAATGAATGAGAACGGGCTATAAACGGGAGCGAGTACTGGTTCTGACATGTTGTCTCGTTCTAGGAGAAAAACACGCCATTAGGTCCCTCGTCCCAGTCGTCCTCAGTGTAGAAGCAGTGGCCATCCATGTTGGTGTGTCATCGCAATCCCCACTCAGCGTAGCAAGGAAAAACAATAATAACTATACAGACTGTGGTTAGACTTGACTGAAAAGTCCTCAGGCGTGATGGTCAGTTGTCAGAACTTTTATTTTAAAAATAAAAAGTCACAGCTATGTGTTTCAACAGAGTAAGTCTTCATCAGGCTGTTAAGACAAGGAATGACTGTATTTTTCCATAAAGGTGTCTGAAGTCAGAAGAAGTGCGAGTAGCACTCCACACCTAAGGAGCTTCCTGTTTATGCCCAGCATTAGCATGAAATCCAATGATTGTGGATGCTGCGTTCAAGGACGCTGGTTTTTAGAGAAATTGTATGTTTTTTTCCTATGAATTGCATTGAATTTGGCTGGAAAGGCGAATTTGGAAGCTCCCGTGAATGTGTCATTCTATATGTGTATTCACACCATATATATATATATAATATATTATATATATATTATATATTATATATATATATATATATATATATATATATATATATGGTGTGAATACACATATATATAAAAAATTTGACTGAAAAGAAGGATTCCTACAAAATTTCATGCCATAAGAAGTAACAGCAAAAATGATCACGAAATGAAAAAAAAAACTTGAGAAAAATGTACAAAAATGACCGAAGAGGGCATGAGGGTTAAGTTCCTCAGGAGTTGCACCTCTGGTAAGTATGTCAGCAATGTTTCGTCTGCCTTCAATCCACCTCCAATCTTCCTCCAATCTATATATATATATATATATATATATATATATATATATATATATATATATATATATATATATATATATATATATATATATATGTATGTATATATATATATATATATATGCCGTAAGGCAGCAGGATTGAAGCACGAACCATGGACTTCAGACTAATTCCCCACTATCCTATCTCTCATTTAGGCCGTTGGGCAGGTGTGTGCCCAGCTTTTGGATCCAAGACCTCTCAACTCTCCTACGTTGCTGGACCGACCATGCTGGGTTGGACTCTAGGATGGTGGCCCTGAGGTTGGTCCAGCCGTGGTCCACAAAATGTTGGACTAAGGGGATGTGTAGATTTTTTTTGTTTATTGATATTATACCGGTGCTGGGTAAATCTGGTCAATAAAGAGTTCCCTGATTCCCCACATATTGCTTGGAACATTGTGAGCATCTAATTAAATAAATAATATTTTTGTGCTGTACAGTTGTGTTATTTTGGGTTAAGAAAACCTCTTTGGAGCTTTGATTCTGTACAGTTTTTTACCTCCTATAAAAATCCCCCTGTGCCCTAGTCCTGTGGACCTGTAAAGGCCTGAGTTTGGCCTTAACCAAAATATCCCTCAAATTTTTGTTTTTTCTGAAGGCTGCAATGAGCCTGTGGTCCTTCAGAAAAACGTTGTTACCTCCAGAGGAAATAAAATTATTTTTCAATTTTTTGACCAATTTCACATTTTGTGCAGAGTATGTTACAATAATGGGCAGGAGTGGGTCCAGACAGATTGGTTTAGGCTGAGTGAAGGTCCTCAAAGCCTGTCTTAGCATGGTGCGGGAGTACCCCCTAGTGGCCAATGCGGAGAATAGAATTTTTGTTGCTGTTTTAAAATCTGATGTTCTGGTGCAGATTCTTTTGAACCTCAATAATTGGGATTTTACCAGACCAGCAAAGGTATTACGTGGGTGGTGACTGGACCTGAACAACAGCGCATGCGTGTCTGTTTTTTTGAAAAAAAACTTTGACATCCAGTCTGTGTGTTGAGGAGAAGTCATCCCCTTTGAAGGTCGTCGTGTCCAGGAAGTCAATTGAGTCCTGATTAATGGTTGAAGTTAATTTGATGGACTCCCTCTGCCCATTTAAGGTAAGCATAAACTGTTCGAAATCCTCCATCGAATATTGCCATATGCCCCATATGTCGTCTAAAAAACGGAAATAATACAGCGTTTTTTTGTCGCAGGCTGCTAATGCTTTTTCTTCCCATTCTGCCATAAATATGTTGGCATAAGCAGGAGCGAAACGTTTCCCCATCGCTGTCCCCCTGGTCTGCAGAAAATATTGGTCGTCGAATTCAAAATCATTTCTAGTTAAATTAATTTCTAGGAGTTGGAGAAGCTCCTTTTCCGGTCTCTTACTGTTGGGGTACTTTTGGAATATATTTCTTACAGCCAACAATCCTTCTGAGGTCTGTATGTTGGTGTACAGCGCCGTGACGTCGAGGGAAAAGAGAGGCTGATGGTGGGACTATAACATTTTTAATAATTTCCACAAAATGAAACGTGTCCTTTATGTAGCTCTGGTGTAATATTGAGAGAGGATTTAAATAATAATCTATAAATTCCGCCGTGCGGTAGGTCTCACTCTCACAATCAGAGACAATTGGGCGTCCCGGGGGAATGCAGTAAGGGAGGCTTTTTTGTGGATTTTGGGCAAAAGGTAGAATCTGCGCATTCTGGGTTCTTTATTTCCCTGGAGGTAGGTCATTTGTTTGTGGTTAATAAATTTCTTATTATATAATGATAAAAGAATTGTATTTACTAATGGTATGGTATCTTTATAAATAGGTCTGTCTAGTTTAGTATAATAATTCAGGTCGTTAAGCTGTCTGTGTCCCTCCCACAGATAATCCTTCCTGTCCATGAGGACCACAGCGCTCCCTTTATCTGCTGGTTTTATTACTATTTGGCAATTTTCAGTTAACTGATGGAGTGCTTCAGTTTCCACTTTACTAAGGTTGGATTTAACCCAACCTATTCTATGGTTTTTTTGAAAATATTCATTATCCAATTGTGTCAAATTGGCGATTTCAGGAGGGAGCTGTGCAGCAGAGGGAACCCAGGTGGACTTGGGAATGAATGGAAGGTGTACAGAATCTGGTTTGTTATTATAATAAACAGCCAATTTCAATTTCCTGTGATAATTTTGCAGGTCAAGTTTAGTCTGGTCTTTTAGACATTTGTGGCTAGACCTGTGGAGAGAGGGAATAAAAGTTAAACCTTTGTTTAGCAGCATGCTCTGTGCTGCTGTCAGTCGAAAGGATTCACATAAGTTAACCACTGTGTTTAACCCTGCTTTGTTTTTCCACTTACAGGGAAATGGTGTTTAAAAACTGGACCCAATGTTGCAGCATGCTTTCACCTGTTTGTGTGGTCCAGTGAATGTGGTCACCCTCCACACGAAAGCTGCTTCTGGAGAGCTGAGGGATGAAAATATAGTTATCTTCAATGTACATGTTTAAACGTCTCAGATTGTCTTGTTCTGCAGTTGGCAGCTGCCTGCTGAAATCCAGCAGGACCACACAGATCTGTGCTTTAGGGAAGGCTGTTTCAGCCATTTTGAATGCTCTGTCCAGCTGTGGGATGGTCACTGTGTCTAGATCTTTGGCCCTGCTGTTGATGCCAAAGGAAAGTACCACTCTCTCTACTGACATGGAGACTGGTGTTTTGGCCAAAATGCTCTCAGCATGTGCAAACGTGGCCCCTGGGTAGCTATCCACCTGGATGTGTTTGTGTGAAAAAGGTGGGATTTTGGCCAAGTTCGAATCCCCGAGGAAGACCCATGGTTTCCTTGGCTCCAGCTTCCAAACAGTGTCTTTGTTAGTGGTCTGGGCGTGCCTGAAGGGCCTGTTTTCAGGGCTGGTTGGAGCAGGCGGGGATGATGTAGCCAGGGGTGCAAATGAGAGAGTGCTCTGAACTGTGGGTTTGGATGAGGGGCCCGTTCTCGTGCCAGCACTGTGTAGGGGGTAGAGAGGAGGGGAGAGGTCTAGGGTAGGGTGGGGGGGAGGTGGAGGGGAGGGGGAAGTGGGTGGGTGAGGGAGAGGGGCCTCACATGGAAGAGGATCCTCGTGTAGGAAGATCAATTCAGCCTCCTCTACCTGTTGCTGCTGCTGTGCCTCTGTCTCCTCAGCTGTTTGTGTGCTATGAGTAGCCGTCTGGGGAGCTGGGTGGGTCTCTGGTGCCCGCTGTGCTGGGTCCGTCCTCAAAGCCTGCCACTGTGTGACGATCCGTGGGACTCCAGGTTGTGGGTCGGGTGTGGGGGCAGGAGCTGCCATTTTCAAAAACTCTGTGATGGCAGAGCTAAGGTGTCTTCTCCTCGCAGGCTGAACTTTTGGCCTGCTTCCTTCTGCCTGGGCTGGAGGAGGGTGTGCCCGTGGAGGAGGAGGAGTGGGAACCGGAGGCTGCGGGTCCCGTGGTGGATTTGGCCCCTCAGTTCCTTGTGGGGCCAAAGGTCGTGCTCCCACCACCGTCTCAGGTACAGTCTGGGTCTGTTGGGCCTCCTGAGGTTGCACCCCAGGGCAGGTTTGAACAGTAGCCTCTACTCTAGCATACACTGTATCTAGAAGTTCCTGGGACAATTTTCTGCCATAGTGGCTGCGTGACCAAGCAGCTGCTATTTCAAAGTTCTTTTTCCAGTTGCCTGCCTGTAGTTGCTGCAGGATCTGGAGGTTGTTATCTATATTGTCTTTATAGTGGTCTTCCAGTGTTGCTAAAGTTTCATGTTCCCAGATTTTTGCATTACCCATAATAATGTTCTCTGTTGTAGGGTTTGTGTCTGCTGGTTTGATCGAATCAATAAGGTTCTGGGTCAGCCTAGCTATGGCAGGTGGGATATCAGTAGCTGTCACGTTATTAAAGTGATGTGCTGACCTAATAATCCTATGAATAACCCTTGTTCTGGTTAAAAAGTCTGGGTCATTAGCCTGCTGCTTTTGTTGATTATTCCCATAGGTTTGGACAAACCTCCCGCCCTGCTGGTGTGCGTCCTGCCGGCCCCGGCGTTGTTGTCCCTGCTGGCCGCCCCGCTGCTGGTCCTGGCCGCTCCGCTGCGGCTGTTAGGGTTAGGGTGGTTAAAATCTCTCTCGATGCGACCCCCCACCCGGAATTGGACCGAGCAGTTTGGGATAGGGAAGCAAAGGTATTGCACTGGCCGTCGCTCGTCAGTTTTGCTCAAACCCGTCCGACAATGTCCTCGTTTCTTAGGTGCGTGTGGGTATGAAAGGAAAGCAGGATAGTAGCAAGGCGGATCGGCCGAGCATAGTGTGTGTGGTATCCATGATCCTATGTGGCAGGGAGGATCAGGGGGATACCACGAAACAAGGCGTCCGAAGCGCATTCACCGTCAGTGGATGCGCCTACGGTAGTTGCATCTTCCGGGGCCTCCATCCTCCCCCAGTCGCATGACAACCAGTGGGGAAGAAGGAAGTCCAACAGAAGCCCAGAGCCGACTGTAACCCCGTAGCTCACCGGCGTTGGAGGACGCCAGAGTAACCCGGGAGAAACTGGAAGGCCAAGGGTGCACGCCTAAGAAAAAGACCTGATTGTCTTTGAGAGAGGGGGTGGTTGGAGTTGGTCTATCTTAGAAGCTAGATTTTAGGACACATCGTCAGTAGTGCACCTCAGCATCATCGAGTGTTTCGGCCATTTCAAACTAGACACTCTCCACTGGGTGTGGCCCACCGGGGTTGATCAGATCCCGGTGTGTGTCCCATATCCAATTGATCGAGGTCTTAGGGGTGGAATTTTGGTAAGAATTTGAGATGAGTCTAGGATCAATAAACTAGAAGTTATCTAAGGGTTATTATTTTTGCTGTTTATGCCTGGATTAATACGAAAAACAAAAGGAAAACCGCGTCAAAGCTAGCTATTCTGGCTGAAAATACTGTTGGCAAAAGGATAAAATTGTTAAGAGTTGTAAAGGGAAGGGGCCTAGGTCCCGGTGCATCCTCGGCATGGCCACCTAAGCTGGGCCAGGGATGTAGAATTTAGGTGGTAAAAGTTTCAGGGGTAAGTGAAGGAGGTGTTGGTAGACGTCCATAGTGTGCCAAAGTCCCATAACACGCCATCGGTCAGAGGGGAGGACACTGATGGTAGTTGCTGGTTCTGGGGTTTTCCGCAGTGCCATAAATGACCTGATGATCAGGGGGGAAGGCAGGTCACCGGTCTGAACACCAAGGGTCATCACACACCCATAGCACGCCGTCGGCTAGAGGGGAGAGTAGAGACACCGTTGGTTGCATGCCAAAGCGCACCGCAATCCCATAACACGCCGTCTGTTAGAGGGGACCGCAGTAACGTCAATGACGGTGCATGTTCAGTCTTTCAGAACCCCAAGACTCAACACCATCTCATAACACGCTGTCGGTTAGAGGGGAAAGTGGGGAGACCATTGGGTGCATGTCACCAAGAACTAGCAGTCCCGTAGCACGCCGTCGGCCAGAGGAGAAAGCAGTCTCAAGGTGGAAATGCATGTTCCTAGGTTAGAGTGCAATCCCATAATCACCGGACAAACAGGGGGCAAAGCAGGCTGCCGTCAGAGCCCCATAGTCTGTCATAATCCCGTAACACGCCGTCGGTCAGAGGGGAAGATGACAAAGCTATGGTTGCACACCTACAATGGGATTGAGCGAATAGGACCGAATCAAACGTGTGTGGTGCAAGATGGACTGTGCATTGGTGAGGCTAACCCTCGTAGAAGACTTGGCGACATTTAAGGTCCTGATTGCCCTGGACCACCACACCCGCGTGCTGTCCAAGGGACCCGGGGGGCTGCATTCTTACCGTCTGTCCGCCAACAAACCACTTGTTATCACCGTTAGGTTACCATGGTTTGGCCAGAACAGAACCTGAAGATCTGGTCGTTGGTTTTTGAAGTGAGGGCTGAGGGAGCAAGTGTGATAACCTACCCAGGAAAGGCCCCTGGTGAGGTTAAACACCCTGTCCGTTGGTTGGCTGCCGCTGAAGCACTGGAAAGTGCTGAAACCGCCGCTGTGGATCTCTGGTGAGTCGTCCTCGTGGTCCGTCCTCTGCCGATGGAGCACTTAACAGTGCTGTTTTTGGCCGATGATGGCCGTCCTGCGTGGTCCTCTTCGGTGGGGCACTAAACAGTGCCGTTTTTGGCTGCCAAATGGCCGTTCTGTGCTGTCTGCGCCGTGGAATAGCACTTAACAGTGCTGTTGTTGGTCCTCCAGCGTTGTCTCTCTCCTCCTTCTGCAGTCACCGAGGTGTCGAGGTAGCTGGAGTCCTCTGCCGCCGAAATGTCCAACTGCCGCCGTTCCCAATTCTGCCCGATTCTTCAATCTTCTCCAGGAGTCGCCCGTAGGTTGGAAATACTCGATTTGCGGTTTGTTGAAAGAGGTAGGTCATTTTCAGTGTGGTTATCCTTGCTCATGGTGTTGAAATTGCCTTAAAGCATATTTCCCATGTGGCAAAGTTGTTAAATTTGCATTCAAGACCTGAAAAACGCTTTACTTCCTGTTAAATTTGCATAAACGGACCATGATGCTTTGTAAAACGGTTTTCCGAAACCATGGGAAAGGGAAATGGTTGAAATAATGTGGTGGTGAATGGATTGTATGGGTTTTATGGGTTTGCATCACTGATCCACTCAGTAGAGTGAGGGTCTATGGACATTCCCGCCATCTCGATAGTGGGATGGCAATTGTAAAAGAAGAAATTGTCTTTATTTTATTCGTTCTTAATTTTTTTTAACATTTTTAAGTTTTTTCAATGCAGAGGTTAAATAGACCCAGTTTTAAGGGGTCTATGTTACCTCTTGCCATCCCCACAGTGGGATGGTAATTGTAAAAGAATAAAATGTCAGTAATTTTAAAGTTTTATAATTTTGATTGATTTTTTGAGATTTAAACCATTGTTTAAAGGTTTCTGGTGTTAAGGTTTAGTTTTAAGGGGGCTAAGGGTTCTAATGTCGTCTTCATAGTAGAGTGTTAATTGTAGAAGAATAAAATGTCGATAGTTTTATGGTTTTATAATTTTTATTAATTTATTTAATTTTTGAGTCGTTATTTCAAGGTTTTCTTATATTTTAGTTTAGTTTTAAGGGTGTTAGGATGCTGGGCGCTCCTCTCCCTCAGTCACCAGGCCGTCAAGATGACACAACCCCTCCCCGAATTGTCCTTGCACTGCTATACCATTTTGCACCTTTGGTGCCTGCTGGCTGCTATATTTGAACTGGCACACTTTCTAATGCCATTTGCACTTCAAGTGCTGTTCTTTTTCTTATTGAACTGTCTTTTTGCACTATCATGCCATTTGCACACTTCTCATGTTTGCTATGACGAAACTTTTCTTTGCACTATCATGTCGCGAGCATGCTTAACAAATGTAAAATTTTTATTTTTTAGTTTATTTTTTAGTTTATTAAACCATGTGTTTTTGTCTTCACGTAGGATGGAGAGCGTAATTTCGATTACTTTGTATGTTTGGGACATATGAAAAATGACGAATTTGGCTGACGACTTTGACTTTGACTTTGAGACATAAGAACCCTTTAGAACCATGCTCCTAAACTGCCTCTGATTAATGAAGACACTAAAAGAACCCTTTAGAACCATGTACCCTAAAACACACCTCACGAGTTAATGAAGACACTTAGGTACTTTAGAACCAGGTACCCTAAACACACCTCTGATTAATGAAGACACTAAGAACAACCCTTTAGAACCATGTTTTTTTCTGTTAATGTTGTTCATATTAAAATAGTTTGTGGCTAAGATAAATTGTGATATAACCTAAACTATGAAGTGATTATACTAAGAGCTGTTCCTAATATTTTGTCAATTTGGTGAGTCTGTGTATCAAGAACAGCTCTCAGTATAGTTTACATCACCACCAACACAAGTGAGTGTCCAAAATGAAAATAGATAAACTCCCTCTAATAAATTAAATTATAAAATTAGGGAATATGGCAAATGTGTGTATATATATCGCAATATGCTTATCGCAATGGCTTGCAATAACTGGGTTCATGAATAAAAGAGAAAGAGGAAATCACTCACCACTTTTGTAGCTTTAATAAGAATTATTTCATTCATACACTGAAAACTAAGCAGTATTTTATTTTTACATTTGATTATTCAGTTTCTGTTGTTTAATAACCCTAATGTAGGATAACCTGAAACCCTAAACCTTGTGGTTTACACTGATGTTACGCTACAGTAAAACACTGATGTTCACTGTGAGAAGTTGTAGGGATGTTCTCATGTCAGAAAATTTATGTGAAACACATATGTAGGTAATATAATTTTAAATATATTTTAAAGATAATTTAATCTTTAAAGACTATATAACATGAATGATTTTTCATGTAGTGATCTGTTTTCCTAAATCTTTTCTAAAATTGTTTTTGTCTTTTTAAGTTTGGCAGACTGATCAGGTATGCCAGGCTGAATCATACCATGCCTGTCCTTCTGGTGTATTTTGATGTTGAGAGAGACCTTCAACCCGACTACCGCCTTTCAAGAAAATCAATGGATGGCTTGATGGATGTTCTGCACAGGCACCAGGACCATGGCTGGGGATCTTATTTGGTAGTCCTAATATTTGTGTATTGGCTTGCACATGGACTGTCTTACAGAGTCACTGCCCGGGCGTTCTCTGTGCCAAAATCCACCGTGTGCACAGAATTGCTCACAAAATTATGGACATTGCAGGTAAAGTGATTTGTATCCACATCATGATGAACTTGAAGAAGTCGGGATTTGGACGCCATGCTCGGCATACAGCATTTGACAAGGCTGTAGGGGCAATAGATGGATGCCATATTCGTATTAAGCCTCCAAATCATAACAAACAGGACTATTTTAATTACAAACAATTCTATTCTATCCAAATGCAAGCCATCTGTGACTCTCAGGGACGTTTCATCAACATCTTTGTTGGTTTTCCTGGCTCTGTACATGATATCCGTGTTCTAAAAAACAGCCCACTTTATGTCAATTCTGAGTACCCCCCACCTGGCTTTTTTCTTCTTGGTGATGGAGGATATCCCTGCATACAGTCCCCCATATCCATCATCACACCCTACAAACTGCTACTTCAAGGAAGGGTCGAGGAACGCTTCAATCAAAGCCATGCACGTGCGCGTTCAATTATCGAACGAGCCTTTGGTATGATGAAGGCACGCTGGAGGGCAACACTCTTCAACTTGTACCTGGCGGTATTGTTCTACATTGTCAACTCATTTATTTTGTTATAAACTTGTCTTCAAGTACTTTGTTTCAGTAAAAAAAGAGATTTTTCTAAATGATAAATGTTTCTCTTTATTTGTGACACAGACTTTTACTGGTAAACAGAAATAATAATAATATAATAATAAATAATAATAATACATTTTGTTTATACAGAATTACAATTTCCAAATGTCTTGTCCAAACCAAGAAATACAGCCAAAGTCCTCTGAAACTTTAAATATAAATTCCATCACTCAATGGTGGTGTTAACACAATGAGCACTTATGCAGGAACAGCAAACAAACAGAACATAACAGAACTAGAGGCAGGAAGTTATTACTTCTCTGTCATGTGGTCAACCAGCTTTCCAAATAAATCTAGCATCCTGTCCATTTGCTGCTGAGACTTTTGGTGCCAAGCATTATCCCTTTCATTTTCTTCCTTCTGTGTTTTCTCTAGCCGCTCACAGAAGTCTTTAAGATAACCTACACTCTCACTCTTCCTCTTTCTCTTTCCTGGTCTGACATCAGTTGATGTACCTGGTTGATCACTCTGGGGGTCTGTGGAGTTTCCTGCTTGGAGGTCTGCTGTCTCTGCTGCTGTCTCTGCTCCTGTCTCTGTTGGAGAATTTGCTTCAACCTCAACCTCGCTGACAGGTGTCTGGGGTCTCTCTACACTGCTGTTTCCGGATGAGAACAGATATACTGGCCTGACTGAGGGTCTCTGGCCAATGGCTTCATGCACAGCTGCATAGAAAATCCACGAGGCAGCAGTGACCTCTCCTGCATCTGTCCCTGACCAAGTTTTTGGCAGTGATAAGTCCTTTGTAAATTGTAATAGTTATGAAGGGGGAAATTAACATTATTTACATGGGTTTATATTCTTATTATACATGGGTTTACAGTGCCTTGCGAAAGTATTCGGCCCCCTTGAACGTTTCGACCTTTTGCCACATTTCAGGCCTCAAACATAAAGATATAAAACTGTAATTTTTTGTGAAGAATCAACAACAAGTGGGTCCCAATTATGAAGTGGAACGAAATTCATTGGCTATTTCAAACTTTTTTAACAAATAAAAAACTGAAAAAGTGGGCGTGCAAAATTATTCAGCCCCTTTACTTTCAGTGCAGCAAACTCTCTCCAGCAGTTCAGTGAGGATCTCTGAATGATCCAATGTTGACCTAAATGACTAATGATGATAAATAGAATCCAGCTGTGTGTAATCAAGTCTCCGTATAAATGCACCTGCTCTGTGATAGTCTCAGAGGTCCGTGTAAAGCGCAGAGAGCATCATGAAGAACAAGGAACACACCAGGCAGGTCCGAGATACTGTTGTGGAGAAGTTTAAAGCCGGATTTGGATACAAAAAGATTTCCCAAGCTTTAAACATCCAAAGGAGCACTGTGCAAGCGATAATATTGAAATGGAAGGAGTAGCAGACCACTACAAATCTACAAAGACCCGGCCGTCCCTCTAAACTTTCAGCTCATACAATGAGAAGACTGATCAGAGATGCAGCCAAGAGGCCCATGATCACTCTGGATGAACTGCAGAGATCTACAGCTGAGGTGGGAGACTCTGTCCATAGGACAACAATCAGTCGTATACTGCACAAATCTGGCCTTTATGGAAGAGTGGCAAGAAGAAAGCCATTTCTTAAAGATATCCATAAAAGTGTCGTTTAAAGTTTGCCAAAAGCCACCTGGGAGACACACCAAACATGTGGAAGAAGGTGCTGTGGTCAGATGAAACCAAAATCGAACTTTTTGGCAACAATGCAAAACGTTATGTTTGGCGTAAAAGCAACACAGCTCATCACCCTGAACACACCATCCCCACTGTCAAACATGGTGGTGGCAGCATCATGGTTTGGGCCTGCTTTTCTTCAGCAGGGACAGGGAAGATGGTTAAAATTGATGGGAAGATGGATGGAGCCAAATACAGGACCATTCTGGAAGAAAACCTGATGGAGTCTGCAAAAGACCTGAGACTGGGACGGAGATTTGTCTTCCAACAAGACAATGATCCAAAACATAAAGCAAAATCTACAATGGAATGGTTCACAAATAAACATATCCAGGTGTTAGAATGGCCAAGTCAAAGTCCAGACCTGAATCCAATCGAGAATCTGTGGAAAGAACTGAAAACTGCTGTTCACAAACGCTCTCCATCCAACCTCACTGAGCTCGAGCTGTTTTGCAAGGAGAAATGGGCAAAAATGTCAGTCTCTCGATGTGCAAAACTGATAGAGACATACCCCAAGCGACTTACAGCTGTAATCGCAGCAAAAGGTCGCGCTACAAAGTATTAACTTAAGGGGGCTGAATAATTTTGCACGCCAATATTTTAGTTTTTTATTTGTTTAAAAGGTTTGAAATATCCAATAAATTTCGTTCCACTTCATGATTGTGTCCCACTTGTTGTTGATTCTTCACAAAAAATTACAGTTTTATATCTTTATGTTTGAGGCCTGAAATGTGGCAAAAGGTCGAAAAGTTCAAGGTGGCCGAATACTTTCGCAAGGCACTGTATATCCTATATTGTATTGGTTTATATTACCAATACAATATAAGCATTACAAAACACGTGAAAGTGCAGTTACCTTGTACTTTTTCTTTAGGTTTTCCCACTTTTTTTTACACTGCTGCTGGGTCACTTTCCCCTCTAGACCCATACTTTTGATAATTTCCCTGAAAGACACACATTCATCCATCAGATGAGCAACAAACTTGTCTGCTCATGTTATGGCCATGTTAACTTACTCATATCCCTGGCTAGAGGCATTTCTGTGATCCGTGAATAGCCGCTCATTCTCTGCCCTGAACTTTATAATATTGAATGTCAGCTCGTCGGACCCAGACAAAAAGAATGTGAAATCATTGTATCATACATATTATGTTATGTATTATGTTATGTATCGCTCATATTCTGATTAAAAAAAACTATTTTCACTTACACTTAAAAATAAATTTCTTCTCCATTTGGTTTTCCTCTTCCAAATAGGCGGAATAATTCTGTATAATTCTTCCTTTTTCTTCTGACTTCTCCCCATAGACAGTACAAAACGGATGCTATGGTCGGACGCCAGTTTTCCCGGCGTCCGACCATAGCAACCAATTTTACTCCCCTATTGGCTAGCTGTTCGAAACGTCACGACACTACAAGGATTCTGGGTAATATCCTAAAGCAAAGTGAGGTCTGATGCGGACTTGCGAAAAGGGTGCAGTAAGTGCACTCATGAGCACCCCTGGAGAACACCATTAGAGGGTCGGGACACCCCTTAGCGAGAACGCGCATTGAGGGGCACAAGGGCGCAAGTGCGGGTATTGGGACAGGGCCTAAGAACAACCCTTTAGAACCATGCACCCGGCGCACGGACCCTTTTTACCGCCGTCAAACTAGTAAAAGTGGATTTGGACACGCCCTAAACACACCTGCACCAGGCGCTCCACGCTGTGACCTTAGATCGTTAAAATAGGGCCCTGAAGCCTTAAGTTGTAACCAGTTGTGTCTCTCTCTCTTTCTCTGTCTCTTTCTGTGTCTCTCTCTCTCTCTCTGTCTCTCTCTCCTTCTCTCTCTAAGACTCTAAGAGCTCGTGTCTGGCCGGCTGCTTAGCCTCTATGTGTTGCTGCTTTCTCTTGGACATCTTCTAAAAACCTCTGGCCATCTGCAGCCATCAACACATCCAGAACTCTGTTTTAATTTGGGGAGAAGAACCTGTTTTATATCTCATATCTGTCTGTCTGGGTGTTTGGGGAGAAGAACCTGTTTTATATCTCATATCTGTCTGTCTGGGTGTTTGGGGAGAAGAAGCTGTTTTATATCTCATATCTGTCTGTCTGGGTGTTTGGGGAGAATAACCTGTTTTATATCTCATATCTGTCTGTCTGGGTGTTTGAATGTTACTTCACTGTTGTGATGACTCTCATGACGTCACATCTGATTTTATGGGAATGAGAGAAATAAAAACATGAAGATAAAATAAGAGAGTGTGTCTGAATGTTTCTCAGTCCTGAGTGTAGGGATGATGTGTGGGCAAAGGATTACTTATTATCACTGGAAGATTTCTTTGATTTGAAGTAAACAAAAGTCTCAATAAATGTAGTAGTAGAAACAAGAAGAATAAAGAAATGTTCACAGATATAATTGCAATGATATATGTTTATTTGATTAAAAGGACAGAAACAAGAGAGAATCAGAAACATTAACCAGTTTATATTTATAGGAAAAAAAGATTCCTGTCTACAATTATTATATTATTATTATTGGGATGCAGATGAAATCAGTTTAAATCTATGAAGTGCTATGAAGACTTGTTTAAGACAACAAACTATGACTTTTAGTTTGATAGTTTGACTATCACAGACTATCACAAGCAAGCTATATATATATATATATATATATATATAGCGTTAGTAGTTTTAGGTGTTGGTATACATATTCAGGGGAGCAGGGCCGGTTCTAGCCCTTTGGTTGCACTAGGCGAGATTGAGTTTTGTGCCCCCACTAGTCTCGCATTGCCAGCTCTCCACAGCGCTGTGTCAGCGATAGAGTAGCAATGTATGTTCATTTTAGTTTCTAGCTTCCATGTAAGTTAGACGGCACCAACATTTGGTCTAATCAGAACTGGTCTGGCAACCAAGAGGCCAGTGTTTTGTTTCCAGATCTGTGTGCATTGTGACTTATGATAGGGGGGGGTCTGGGGTCCACCACCTGAAAATTGAGAATTTTTATGCACTTATTTTTCACACCTTTTTCTGAAACAATTTATACTGGAAATATCTTTATCTAAAAGGAAACATAGATTACAATCCAAATATAAAAACATAATGGAATATTTTGCAGTAAGGTTCTCAGGCATTCTGTATTACTTTCATCTATTTATTCTCCTTTGGATCGATCTTTCTAATTATATCTGAGTCAGCAAACATGTAGCCTAGGCATCATTTACTTTTCCCACTTTTGCTTCTTTTGTTGAGGAAGTAACCACCTTAAATGTGCATATTAAAATTATTCACCTGAATGATACATGAATTCATTTTAATGAATTAATAAACCCCTGGACTGTAATATTTCAGATGTGTTTGAGCAAACAAAGTTTTGAACATGAGCAGAAGCTCATGTTCAAAACTTTGTGCACATTCAAAATACAGTATATCTCATCTGTGTTCTCTGAGGTTTGGAGGAGTTGTGATATTTTGAGAAAATAAAGTGATAATACAATAAGCTATTACAAGAATAAAGTCACTATATTTCAGAAAATAATCCACCTGCACCATAGTCTGCTGTGCAGTACGTGATATCTCTGCTGATACTGTAGATCTCAGACCTCCTGCCAGACTCAGAGCCCTGTTTGGGTCTCTGGTCTCTGAATGAGACAGTTTAGGGAAGTGGCTGTAGGCTACACTGCTCTACATCGGAGGTGGAAACACAAAACTACGCAGAAATAGGCACACATCTGCTGCAGCATGCCCACAGCAGAGCGCGTCCATAGTCCTGATCCTCTGGCAAAAAATGGTCTGCAGTGCTCTGCCTACTTTCCAGTTCCTCATCTCTCATTTCCACACTGTGCTCAGAGCTCCCTGCTGTCTTCACTCCCATCATCCTCAATCACATCTTCTCTATCATCTTTCTCTATGAAGGATACATTTGATATTAACATCTTATCCTAATTGTAACCTAATATAATAAAACACACTAAGATGTTAGTGTTACTTAACACCTTTCAGTCAAAATGGCTAAACATGGTTTGCTTTAATTTTGATATAAGCTCCCCTTGTCTCAAATCCAAAGAGGATGATGAGGGGTCTGTTGCCCCCTGGTGGGACAGTTTCTGAAACTGAGGGCCATGTGTTTACAATGTCAAAGGGAAATTTCACTTCTGGAAAGCTGAATATATCTTTAAATTGGGTCACTAATGTAGTAGAAATTTGAAAAGAAATTGAAATTGGTGCCTTCTAGGCCGAGATATGGATGAAAGAAAAAACACCAAATCCCAGAATGCACTTGCTTTGCTGCTGTATGAGGCCACTCCCAAGCCACGCCTACCCTTTACAGACAGACAGTGAGACGATCAACTCTGTTTTTATGTCATTTCAACCATATACGAAAAAACGTTTCACCGTGGCTCAAGTGGTGTTACACATTTAAAACATGCTTTTTGGCCACAGCTGATACATTATCCGGACTTCTTTCAGCGGATTGATTGATAGCTCCAGAGTGAACAGAACTGTGTCCATGGCAACGCTCTGCTATGCATGGCAACGGTGTGTTATTCTTAGCAACAGTCTGTTATCAAGAAATAACAGACCGCATTCTACAGTAGAATTCAACCAAGCCATGTAATAAAAAAAGGCTAACACATAGCTACTAGCATTAGCTCTTGGTGGGCTGTGGTATAAACATCGAGTATAAACACAGCCGTACATTTGCGTGGGATGTAGCTAGAATTGTCGGCATTTTACAGTCACAAACTCCAGCAGCAGTTAGCAGTTAGTTGGATACAAATCACCCCATTTCTGCACCAGGCAGTCCGGGGTAACACAGCCCACCTCCACTAGTAGTCTTACCCGGTGACCGAGCAGCAGGCTGGATCGTCCACAGCAACAAAAACACAGCACAGCAGTCTCTGAACTCGCGTTGGGAGTTTCGTTGAAGTTGGATGTAGTCCAGTTTGTTTAATGAGCGGACACTTGCAAGCAGGATTGGTGAACAGGTGGCTGGCTAGCGTTAGCTTTCCACCGGCACACTCGTTCAACGCTCCCCGCTGATGAGGTCACTTTACCGGCCAGAGGAATCAAGCACCACCGCTGGTCTCCGACAGTCCAACCCCCTTTGGTCTATGCGGAAGTGGCTCCTAATACAGGCTGTAGTATTTTGCCTCTGGGCAAAAAAACCTCAGATGACGCAAAAATCATCATTTGTGTGTGGCTGAGGGGGCGCCCTATTATGATCATGTTTAATAAACACGTTTTATTTCGCTTCTCGTTCTAATTCTGTTATTAATGGGAAGTAGACGTAAGGGCGACACGGCGCCCCCAACACATTTGACGCCCTAGGCAATCGCCTTGGTCGCCTATAGCAATCGCCGGAACTGCACGGGAGCACAAGGACGGGTACAGCTTTATCAATACTAGTTAAACAGTTGTACAGTTTTATTCCTAACTTGTATATATTTTAATTGATTTGTTCTTATATTTATCCTATTATTATTTCATGTACATTGTATCCTAGTATTTCATTTATATTCTGTGTGTGCTGTGTGTCTGATATTGTGCTGCTGCAACACTGCCATTTCATTTTTTTGGGATCAATATCTATCTATCTATCTATCTATCTATCTATCTATCAATCAATCAATCAATCAATCAATCATCTTATGTGGTGGACCAGTCTGGGCCAAAATGCCAGGCCAGATTTTTGGTCCCAGTTCGTCCCTGCCAGTCACTGTGGCTCCAGCAGAGAGGAGCTTTTCCAAACTAAAGTTGATCAAGTCAAACCTGAGGTCACCATGTCCCAGGAATGGATCACTGGCCTTGCCGTCATCAATATCAATCAGCCAGTGGGGGAGCAGATTTCATACGATGACATCATTGATGATTTTGCATCAAGGAAGGCCAGAAAGGTCAGGTTTTAGTTGTAGTTTGTGTTTTCTGTTTTCTGTTCTTAGTACTATAGTGTAATAATTAGATTCTCTATAGTGTGTTTTCACATTTGTGTGATGAAGGATTTGTGCTATTTCGAATATTTATTCTATATTGTATCTTTTGGCAAAGTTGTAGGTAGAGATTGTGCACCTAAAAAAAATGTGTGTGTGTGTGTGTGGGGGGGGGGGGCCACTCAGAGGAGGTGCCAGGCTGTTGACCAGCATGAGGAGGAGGTGCCAGGCTGTTGTGGTTCTTCCACATGCTACTGAGGCTCCTGTTTGTTTGATTTATAACACAATATTTCATCTGAACACAAACATGATCAAAATAAATTTAAAATCTTGACACACAGACACACACACAGTAAACATATTTGCTGTTTTGACTTTTTTCACTTTTTCAACAACAGAAAATAGCTTTTTCAAAAATGTTGTTGCATGTATTAGTTTTAAAAAGAAATTCAGATGTTTTTTTTTCTCCCTCGTTAATACTTATTTAAGTTGATAAATCTCCTGTTTGTCTTCATGTTAGAAAGTGAGACTGAACCGTCCAATGTCCAGAGAATCTCATGTGGACATGGTACAGAGTTGATATGTTACAACAGCTTAACATTCTCTGTTTCTTTATACTGCTAGGATGGTGAATTTGATTATCACACTCACAGATATAATTGCAGTGATATATGTTTATTTGATTAAAAGGACAGAAACAAGAGAGAATCAAAAACATTAATCACTTTATATTTGAAGAAAAAATTATTCCTGTTGACAAGTATTACTTATTATTATTTGGATGCAGATGAAATCAGTTTAAATCTATGAAGTGTTATGAAGTACGGTGGCCGGGAAGTGCAATGCAACATTACAAAGAATGAAACACTTTTACATTTTGGAAAACAAATTTACATTTTGGAAAACAAAATAACATTTTAGAAAACAAATTTATATTTTAGAAAACACAATTTACATTTTGGAAAACAAATTTACATTTTAGAAAACAAATTAACATTTTGGAAAACAAATTAACATTTTAGAAAACAAATTAACATTTTGGAAAACAAATTTACATTTTAGAAAACAAATTTACATTTTGGAAAACAAAATAACATTTTAGAAAACAAATTTACATTTTGGAAAACAAAATAACATTTTAGAAAACAAATTTACATTTTAGAAAACAAATTTACATTTTAGAAAACAAATTAACAAGATGCAAAACACTTTTACCAGTCCCGAAACAAATTTACAAATGACAGATTCTTCACGGAAAGGGAATGTACCACATACCGGAAGTGATGAGGTGTTGTATACATGTCGCCTTGACTACGGACGTTATGGATCGAATGCGTCAATAGAGCCGCCATCTTGGAACAGGGGAGGCACACTGTCACTACCCAAAATGAGCAGAGTGCAGCTTTGAGTTGCGCATGCTCAGATTTAAACGGTTTACGGCATAACGTGTCATACCCGATGTTAGCCGAGTCAGACCGGCTTTGGTCGAGTGCAAATGTGAGTTGCGCATGGTCAGATTTAAACTGTTTACGGCATAACGTGTCTTACTGAAATTTGTGAAATCTGTAAAATAATAAACTTTTCTCTTTACATACAATAACAGAAGATGGAAATCATTTCTAAAACGTTTTAGCTATCTATGATTGTTTGGTTGCTAACGTTAGCTCAAAACGCCATTAAAGTGACAGTCTTTGTGTCTGATTGCTAACTTGTAGCTAGCAGTCATTTCAAAAACGTTTTAGCTCTCTATGATTGTTAGATTGCTAACGTTAGCTCAAAACGCCATTCAAGTGACAGCCGATGTTGTGTTTGATTGCAAACTTGTAGCTAGCAGTCATTTCAAAAACGTTTTAGCTATTTATGATTGTTTGACTGCTAACGTTAGCTAAAAACGCCATTAGCATCTAGTAGGCTAGCTACTTGATTGCTAACGTTAGCTAAAAACGCCGTTAGCATCTAGTAGGCTACTTGATTGCTAACGTTAGCTCAAACCGCCGTTAGCATCTTGTAGGCTACTTGTCGCAAAGTGACGCATGCGCAACTCACATCTGCACTCGTCGCAAAGTGACGCATGCGCAACTCAAAGCTGCACTCTACTCATTTTGGGTAGTGACACACTCCCTTATATACTGTCTATGGGCCGTCTTTAATGCATCAGCGTCAATGTAGGCAAAGGTCTAACGGAAATAAAATCACTATAAATCGTCAAAATCTCATGTGAGGTTCTAGTTTTTTTAAACAAAGAGACTAATTAATGTGTTAATACAAAGAATATTTATTATAATCAGTTAACAGATATGAGTACAAACGGAAACTTCACCCTTCTGAACTAAGAGGTTCTGCTTCAAAGTGAAGTTTAAACAGACTGAAATGTCCAGGCTCACTCCCCCACTAATGATTCATTTATTTCTGCATGTATTTATTTATTTAACGAGACTTTAAGTCGTGTTTCGTCGTCGTCCCGCAGTCCCGCCAGACTCCCTTTAGGAAACCTGTGATTTAAACTTCAGCAGACTATGACAGTCCGCTCCGCTCCATCCTGGATCTGATTCTCCGGGCGTCCCTTCCCTCCAGCGGGCCCAGCAATACGGCCTGGGTCTCCAGCTGCGTGGTGTCGTTTTGGCTCCCAGGAATGGGCAGTGAGCTCCAGGTCCTGCAGCTGCAGACGGACTCAGCGCCCCCTGCTTTTTTTTTTTCTTCTTTCTGCCGCCCCTGTCGATAAGTGTGTCCCTGTTTTTCCAATGTTTCTGTCAGGTCCGCGTCATATAAAAACTCCAAACACCGACCACACGTAAAGTCACCATAAACTTCATTCACGCCATATACTCACTCACAACAACACAAATTGACTGCGCTCATAGATATATATAATAGACTGCGCTCACCAACAACACCTCATCACTTCCGGTATGTGGCACATTCCCTTTCCGTGAAGAATCTGTCATTTGTAAATTTGTTTCGGGACTGGTAAAAGTGTTTTGCATCTTGTTAATTTGTTTTCTAAAATGTAAATTTGTTTTCTAAAATGTAAATTTGTTTTCTAAAATGTTATTTTGTTTTCCAAAATGTAAATTTGTTTTCTAAAATGTTATTTTGTTTTCCAAAATGTAAATTTGTTTTCCAAAATGTAAATTTGTCTCGAGCTTTGTAAAAGTGTTTCATTCTTTGTAATGTTGCATTGCACTTCCCGGCCACCGTAATGAA
The DNA here is from genome assembly GCF_010015445.1 of Perca fluviatilis. Classification (NCBI taxonomy): domain Eukaryota; kingdom Metazoa; phylum Chordata; class Actinopteri; order Perciformes; family Percidae; genus Perca; species Perca fluviatilis. The sequence goes on along the minus strand of NC_053123.1, from coordinate 37,071,053 downwards.
GACTTGTTTAAGACAACAACAACCTGTGTGACTATCACAGAGCTGCTGTTTCTGTCTTACATGGGGAACAGCAGATGTCCACTGAAGGTGGTGAAGTGACCAAAATTGTCATACACACTACCTTTAGCCACCAGATGCACAGACACTCTGTCTCCCACCTCCAGCAGCAGCGTGACGCCATTAGAAGTATTCTTAAAACCGGGCGTCTGACTACCGAATGTCATGAAAGCATTCTCTGTGTTCTTGACCAACGCAGTAGCTGAACTGTGTCTGCCGTCTCCAACTGCAATGACCCACCACTCAAAGTGGTACGCTCCTCTCACCGGGGCAGTGAACACACCTGTTGGACGTTGTTTGTAACAGAAACATACAAGTGAAATATATTAGGGATGCACAATATATCACATCTGTGAAACTGGTCCAGTATTAAACCAGAACCAAGCTGTAATGTAACCCTACAGGACTAATGTTCAGCAGCAGTTAGAGTCACTAAAAGTTCTGTTGTTGCTGCTGACAGACTCAGATTATTATTCTAAGTGTCTGACAACATTATGGGATGGATCCCTACAGAGATAGAGACTATCTAGCTATGGAGGACTAAACATGACAGAAGGAAAATAAATACATAAATAAATAAATAAAAGTAAAATAGTAAATAAATAAATGCAGAAAATATAGTGAAAATAAATACATTTTGGTAACATAAATGGCTATTTCTGTATTTTTACATGTATTTATTTATTTATTTATGCATTTCTGTATGTATTTATTTATGTATTTATACATTTATTTATATATTTATTTATTTATATATTTATTTATTTATTTATTTATTTATTTATATATTTATTTATTTATACATTTATTTATTTCTGTATTTCCACATTTCTACATTTATTTATTTCTGTATTTCCACATTTCCACATTTATTTTTCCCTGCGCTTGTATGCTAATTGGGTGGGGGGTGCCAACATCAGTCTGAAGGATTGGATAGAGCGATGTGATCGAATCTACTACTACTGCCTTGATTTCACTGGTACAAGGAAGCCTACTCTGCTGCTTATGTGCAGGTTGAACACCTCTATACAGCATAGTGTATATTAATGATAAACAACTAGTTTTTCAAAACTGGAGGAATATATAACCGCCATAAACAAGATTTTTTTTTTTTGGGAGATAAAATTGTGATAAAATAACTTCCGCTGTGGAGTCCATCCAAGCCATGGATGTATTAAGAGAAGCAGGTTAGCACTAGCACATAATCGTTTTGTTGGCTAGGTGTTTAGTGTGGACATTGTGAGGCTATGGCGTCGGCGGTGGACAGCATGTGTTGTGGAGAGGTGGATGCCTACTGGGCTCTAGTTGAGGGTTTAGTACCGGCCACGGACATGACCTGCCTGACGCTCCATCCCGGCTTTGATGCCTGCTGCCTCAACCCGTTCTCGCTGCAGGTAGCATACCTCAACTTCAGGCAGGAGTATGGCCCTCTCCAAGCCAACAGACCAGAGTATGTTTAGATCAGAGTAATTTATAACACTATTATATTATTATACACTTCTATTATAGTCGTCAGTTTTCTACACAAATAACAAACTGTATCAAAATAATTAATGTACATACTGTAACTACTTATATATAGCCATATTCTACTGCACTTCATACTATTCCGCCTGCACATACAGTACACTTATTCTTACGTTATCGTTTCTGCACTACAATGGTACTGTTACCACACTGCACATATCTGTCTATATGGTTCATACTGAATATCCATATTTATTCAGTTTTTCTTATAATATATTCTGTTAATACCCTACATATATCTATATTCTTACTATGTTACACCTACTACATTGCACATATCTGTACATGTTGTTCATTACTTACACTTAGTTATACATATTTGATTTTTTTTCACTTCTGGTTGGACGCAAACTGCATTTTGTTGTCTTTGTACTTGTACTCTGCACAATGACAATAAAGTATAATCTAATCTAATGTGCATTATTGATGCTGAGGGATTAGCAGATTTTTAAACTCTGATGTGCATACCTACCTTTATGGAATAGAATAACTGAAAATGTTACATCAAATAAGTCTATCACTCTTGATCATATTGACTATGTTAACAGGATTATCAATATCAACATTGCACCCCTATCATTATCTAGGCAATTCCGATACACAGCCTACAGGCAGGTGGTCCAATAGACATATGGGTTTCTGGGCAGGGAGATCAGGAAGGTGATACCAGTTTGTGTTGTGGCCGCAATCAGGAGGCAGTTTCCAGAGGAAGGGAGGCAATCAATAAATATATTTTGTTTTCACAAAATGAATACAATCACAAAGTGTCTTATTGTATAAAATGTATTCATAAGTTCATTGATAGTAACTAGGATTGTTGGGCAAGTTACTTCCAAAATGTAGTTCATTATAGATTACTAGTTACTGTCATTTCAGAGTAATTAGATATATTACAGTCTCTGAATTGTAATGCTTTACACTACCTTTGCATTACTTTAGTTTGACTTTGCAGGTAGCTTGTGAATTTCACCACCAGATCAATAAAGTCTCATCTTTGTCAACTTTAATACATCATAACAAGAGTTCTCTCAAGACACTTTACAAATAGAGTAGGTATAATTTACACTATAATTTGGAGATGTTACACTATAATTTACAGGGACCCAACAATTCTAGTAATTCCCCCAAGAGCAAGCATTCAGTGTGACAGTGGCGAGGAAAACCTCCCTCTCAGGAAGTAACCTGGGACAGACCCAGGCTCTTGGTCGGTGGTGTCTGACGGTGCCGGTTGGGGGTGTGATGAACAGTGGCAATAATAGTCACAATAAAGATAATTGAACCACGAGTATAAATAGTAGTTGCAGTAGTTCATGGTGTAGCAGGACGTGCATAGCAGGACCACGGCGACAGCTGCAGCCATGATTTAAGGGCCACCCTAGTCCAAGGAAAACTGCTAGGCGAAAAAAAAAAAAAAAAAAAGAGAGTGGTCACAAAACATGCACAACCTAATACAGTCCAGCATGAAATGTCTTCTTCCTACCATTAGAAGTAATTTGTAAATGTTTATGTGTCATATACAGCTAATCAGACATCTCTGCTCCACCTACTTCTAGTCATTCCCTCGTCCTTTTTAAAAAAAAAATGTATTAAGATTTTAAGATGGCTTTCAACTGCATGTACCAACAACCATTCTCTGCAGTTCATTGACAATTTTAACATTTTCTGCAGACATCTTTTTAAAGCAGATGGACTATTCCTTAACAAGCCAGGAGTAAAGCTGTTCACCTCTAGCATTTTCTTTACTAGGCCACACATCTGCTCCCTTGGCCAAGGACATGAGACAAGATGAACCAAAACAAGAGGAAGACACAACAACAAAGTGCGGCAGTGAGCCACCACAGCCCCCAGCTGAGCAAAGATTTGACCATGGGAGACCAAAGACCGGAGATGAGAAATCTCAACCCCCCATCTCACCCGTCCAACACTCCTCAAACCCCTTGGACAACCACGACAGCTTTGAGAACCTCTTTAAGGATACGTCGCTCTCCCCTCTTTCCACCATCCCCATGTTGGAGTTCACTGACCAGATGAAGCAGCTGGTAAATGCTGGAACCAAGTATGCCCCCCTTCCTTCTCCCATCGTAAAACGCCAGGCACCTCTGCCCCCTCAAGGACGGCAGTTAACTCCTTCTCCCCAAACTGATAAGGATACTTGTGTGCAAAATGCAGCAAGCGTTAACTGATATGGGGCGGGTCCAGGCTGCATGCCTAGTAGCACTCATGACTCTTTCCAAGACAAGCCTGGGCCCTACGTATTAGATCCTTCCACAATTTATGTTGTGATAGGTAATAGAAAAAGAATGACGAATAAGCACGTAACTGCAAACTTTGCAAATTTAGCATCCATTCCTCGTCAGCCACAGTCTGTCCCAAAAAATGAAAACGCACTAACACTAGCCCTACTAAACGTTAGGTCTTTGGCAGGAAAATCATTTTTAATCAATGATTTTATTATTAAGCACAATCTTGATTTTATGTTTTTAACTGAAACCTGGTTGGACCATAATAACAGTGCTGCTGTTCTCATTGAGTCAGCCCCCCCGAACTTTAGTTTTATGAGTGAGAATAGAGTGAATAAGAAAGGAGGTGGAGTCGCCATTTTGTTTAATGACTCATTCCAATGTACGCAATTATCTTATGGAAATTTTGCTTCTTTTGAATATGTGGCTCTTCAGCTAAGATCCTCCCCTCAAGCTCTACTTCTAAATATCTACAGGCCATCTAAATACTGTGCATCCTTCTTTGATGACTTTACTGAACTGCTGTCTATAATCTGTATTAACTTTGACCGTGTAATTATTGCTGGTGATTTTAACATTCACGTTGACAACCCCCAGGACCGAGGGACCAAAGAACTGTGTTGTGTTTTTGAGAGCTATGGACTGACTCAGCATGTGACACAGCCCACGCACAATAAGGGGCACACTCTGGACTTGATTATCTCCAAGGGTCTAAACATTTCCAAGGTTGTGGTGACTGATGTTGCTCTCTGTGATCATTCCCGTGTTTTCTTTAACGGCACTATCTCTGTGCCAAAAAGTGTTCAAACAAAGTTAATCAGAAAACGGTATATCACTGAAAACACCAGTGAATCATTCATTCAGCTTTTCTCCTCTACACCCGCCCTCACTGGGGCCTCAGTCACTGAGCTGGTAGATAATTTCAACTGTAAAATTACAAATGTTATTGATGCCATTGCTCCCACTAAGGTCAAAGCTGTCTCTGGTAAGAAAAGATCTCCATGGAGAAATTTTATAGTTGTGAGAACAGAAAAAAGAGAGTGTCGAAAAGCTGAACGCAGTTGGCGAAAATCTAATCTCCAGGTCCACTATAACATCTATAAAGAGAGACTTTATAATTTGGAACTAAGGAATGCAAGGCGCTCCTTCTTCTCTGATATTATTGCCAGAAACAATAATAATTCACGTGCTTTGTTTGCTACTGTTGATAGATTAACTAACCCTCCAGTACCAGTAGCATCTGAACTGTTGTCTACCAAGGCTTGCAACGACTTTGCCTCCTTCACAGACAAAAGTCAGAAAATTAGACAAACAGTCAGTGCTTCCATATCAAGTACAGGATATGTGTTGTCACAGTGTTCACACAAAACAAATTCCAACATGACACAATTTCATACGATCAACCTTAAAAACCTGGAGGACATTATACAACATCTGAAAACCTCCTCCTGTGGCCTTGATATTCTACCAACGGGTGTTTTCAAAAATGGTTCGAATTGTTTGGCTTCTGATCTTCTACAGATTGTAAACACATCTCTGCTCTTAGGTATCTTTCCACAGGCCCTGAAAACTGCAGTCATCAAGCCACTCCTAAAAAAGAACAATCTAGACATGTCACTACTGAGCAACTATAGGCTAATATCAAACCTTCCATTTTTAAGTAAAATCATAGAAAAAGTGGTTTTTCAACAACTCAACCTTTTCTTATTGCTAAACAACAGTTTTGATGCCTTCCAGTCAGGTTTTTGACCACACCACAGCACTGAGACGGCTCTTGTTAAAGTCTTTAATGACATCCACTTAAACACAGATAGTGGCAAAATTTCAGTCTTAGTATTACTTGGTCTCAGTGCTGCATTTGATACGGTAGACCAGGACATATTGCTTGACCGATTGGAAAACTGGGTTGGTCTTTCTGGCTCAGTACTAAAGTGGTTTGAATCCTATTTAAAGAATAGGGACTACTTTGTTTCTATAGGTAATTATACATCTGAGCATACAAATATGACGTGTGGAGTTCCCCAAGGCTCAGTTCTGGGGCCTCTTCTGTTCAACATCTACATGCTTCCACTGGCTCAGATTATGGAAAACAACAAAATAAGTTACCATAGTTATGCGGATGACACCCAAATTTACATAACCTTATCGCCAGGGAACTATAGCCCAATACAACAATTAAATATGTGCATTGAACAGATTAATGATTGGATGTGCCAGAACTTTCTTAAATTAAATGAAGAAAAAACGGAGGTGGTTGTTTTTGGAGCAAAAGAGGAACGATTGAAAGTCAGCGCTCAGCTTCAAACGACAATGTTAAAAACAACAGACAAAGCCAGAAATCTTGGTGTAGTCATGGACTCACACCTGAATTTTAAAAGCCACATTAACATAATTAAAAAATCTGCCTATTATCACATTAAAAATATATCAAGGGTTAAAGGACTTATGTCTTAGCAGGATCTGGAAAAACTTGTCCATGCTTTTATCTTCAGTAGACTTGACTACTGTAACGGTGTCTTTACAGGTCTCCCTAAAAAATCAATCAGACAGCTGCAGCTGATTCAGAACGCTGCTGCTCCAGTCCTCACTAAGACCAAGAAAGTGGATCACATCACTCCAGTACTGAAGTCTCTACACTGGCTTCCAGTGCCTCAAAGAATTGATTTCAAAATACTTTTGCTGGTTTATAAATCACTAAACGGTTTAGGGCCAAAATACATTTCTGATCTGCTACTACACTATGACCCACCCAGACCTCTCAGGTGGTCTGGGACAGGTCTACTTGTTGTCCCCAGAGTCAGAACTAAACAGGGGGAAGCAGCGTTCAGTTTTTATGCTCCACATATTTGGAACAAACTCCCAGAAACCTGTAGGTCCGCTGCAACTCTCAGTTCTTTTAAATCTAAACTAAAGACCTATCTTTTTGATGTTGCTTTTCTTTAAATAATCTATTAACTTTAATTTCTTATACTGCACTGTAACTTTTATTCTTATACTGCACTATCAATTTTATTCTTGTCTTTTAATGTTTTTAATTTGTTTATTAATGTTTTTAAAATTGTTTTTAATTGTTTTCTAACTGCTCTTTAATGTTTTATGTAAAGCACTTTGAATTGCCCTGTTGCTGAAATGTGCTATATAAATAAAGCTGCCTTGCCTTGCCTTGCCTAATGATAGATGCAAGTTACACTACCTGATGAGCTTTGCAGACATCTGATGTTGCACTTTGACCCACGATGAAGCACTAATGGTCCAGGATCCTGTAGAGAGAAGCCCTCTGTCAGGTGCATCTATCCCTTCATTACTGGCTGCACTCTGCCAAAATCTGAAAAACACGGAGGTTCAAAATCACTCACAAAAATAGGATACAAGCTTAGTTACCAACTGGATCAAAAATAATAATAATAATAAAAAAGAGAAATAAAACCAAAGCAGCTCTGACGTATCAAAACCTCTAGTGGCAAAATCTAGGAGATTTCAGCATATTGATTAATATATCAATTTGGACTTTCTTAATTACCAGAGAGTAGCATACTGGGATACAAAATCGTGCGGGAGAACGGTCTGAATTGAAATGCAGGGGAAACTGGAGTTTTGGGCTAGCTAGCTGCCTGCCAACAGCTCATAGCTAGCTTAATAAAATGCGGGGGAAACGGGGGTGTTTGGGCTAGCTAGCTGCCAACAGCTCACAGCTAGCTTAATAAAATGCGGGGGAAACGGGGGTGTTTGGGCGAGCTAGCTGCCAACAGCTCATAGCTAGCTTAATGCAAACTGCATTGATGTCAAGGCAGACAATTACAAAAACCTGTTCTAAAGCTCAGTCTCTCCCTCTCTCTGTATACTGAAGCCCTGATGCTAGGATTTTGCAGTCAGCGCATTTTTAATCCAGATGAGGGAATGATTTCAGACGCAATTTTAGCTACTTCTGTCATCAAATCATCAGCTACCAAATGTTTGCTAATGCAATAGCCAAGCTAACATGTATTTTACTAGTTAGATGGTGGATTGCCCAATACATACACGCTCAAATCACTTCTTTATTCTGAAATTATTAGACTAAAACATTACGAAATCAGCCAAATTAAGAGTTACAAGAATTAAAAGTAAGACTTACTCTGCTAAGAGCTCTTTTTCGGTGCATGGAATTTCTGTAAGTGCTAGCACTTGGTCCTCCAGTCCTGCCCGCGCCAGATTCAGGTGAAAGCTTTGATGGTGGTGGACTTGATTCCATCGAGTGCACCGAGGGAACAGCATCGGTAATAAGCCTCACATTGTCCTTACTCCAAAATCCCATCCGAGACTCCAACAAATCTCCAGGTCTATAACTCTCCGGAGTGAAATGAGCACCACAAAGGACCGAGTGTGGTGACAGACGCGGCAGTGAAGTCTGCTCACTTCACCTGCACAAAACGCACCCAAAAACGAAAAACCTTACTTTTCCTACAAGGAAAATTATGTACACGATTTCCTGACAGACTGGACTTTGTGCAACCAGCACAAACACAATAAATTACTATTAATTCAGTTATGAATTGAACCTGCACATTGCTCTTTAAGCACCGCCCGACTCATTACACCGTATTACACACTAGCTGCAGCATTCATAGGTAGCCTGCGTCCAGAGATGGATAGATGGATCGTTTGCTTCTGTCTGGTTAGCGACACGGCCCCCAGCTAACCAATCCTTCTTCAGACTGATGTTGGCACCCCCACTCAAATATGCATACGAGGCAGGGAAAAATAAATGTGGAAATGTGGAAATACAGAAATAAATAAATGTAGAAATGTGGAAATACATAAATAAATAAATGTAGAAATAAATATATAAATAAATAAATATATAAATAAATACATATATAAATACATAAATATATAAATAAATGTATAAATACATAAATAAATACATATAGAAATGCATAAATAAATACAATAAATATATGTAAAAATACAGAAATAGCCATTTATGTTACCAAAATGTATTTATTTTCACTATATTTCTGCATTTATTTATTTATTTCTACTTTATTTATTTTTTATTTATTTTTTCCTTATGTCATTTTTAGTCCTCCATATGTAGCAGCCCTTGGAACTGAAATGAAGAGACGTCTCAAACGGGTGCAATAACGCTTTATTGCCGCTCTTCCAGCACCGTGAAACTAAACGCATATGATACAATGAACGGAGACGACGTGCCGACGTGTAAGGTGAGCTATTGTGTCACTTCCGGTGTTCCCGTGTTACAAACGCTAGTTTGCTGCTCCGGCAAAAACTTACTGAACTCTGCTTCACTGTTTAAATTAGCAGCTATTTGCCTGGATTGCATTTGAATTACAATTGTTTTACTCAAGCACTTATACTTAGCTTCACTTACAGCGACTGACTCGCTGAATTTACATGTTAAAACACTGTTAGCTACTTTAGCTTAGCCATTAGCAATGGCTAATTCCTCTCCCTCTCCTGCTCTCTCTTGCTCTGTGTGTCAAATGTTTAGCTATTCCTCTGCCTCCTTTAGTGATAACGATACATGTAATAAATGTAGTATATTCGCTGTTTTGGAGGCAAGGCTTAGTGAATTTGAGTCACGGCTCCGCACCATGGAATCAGAATCGTATGCTTCCGTAGCTAGCCAGCACCATGTAGTTAATGCGGGCCAAATACTGTAGCTTCTGTAGCTTCTGCTAGCTGTCCCCCGGCAGACCCGAGCAGCCGGGCGAGTGGGTGACTGTCCGAGGGAAGTAGCGTTAGATCTAGACCAGGGAGTGCACATGATGACGGTCGCTCTAAACCGGGGTGCGTCTTCGCCTCTCTAACAGGTTCTCCCTACTCAGCGATACACCCGCTGAGAAGCCAGTTCTGGTTATTGGGAGCTCTATACTGCGATATGTGAAGCCAGCGGCCCGGGCGGCTACAGTAAGGCCTACCTACGGTCATATGTGCCGCGCCGGGCTGGAGCGGGCGATATAGAAACCCATCTAAAACTGCTGGCTAAAAAGAACGTAAATACAGTAAGATCATACTTCACGTAGGTGGTAATGGTCGGTAAATCGGAGATCACTAAAATGAATGTTGAGTCACTTTGTGCATCACGCCAAGACAATGTCGGACTCAGTAGTTTTCTCTGGACCCCTGCCAAACCTGACCAATGATGAAATGTACAGCCGTACGTCATCCTTCCACCGCTGGTTGTCGGGTGGTGCCCAGCTAATGATGTGGGCTATGTGAATAACTGGAGGGCGTTCTGGGGAAAGCCCTGGTCTGATTGAGAGAGACGGCATTCATCCCACCTGGGACGGTGCCGCTCTCATATCAAAAATCTGAACGAGTTTATCAGACATAAACCATGACAACCCAAGTTTGATATTAGTAATCAGAGGTGCAGTGCTACGGCCCCTCTGTGCTTCCGTTGGAGCAGTCGCCCACTCATGGTCTAATAAGCACGGTGTCTGTCCCCGGCTCAGATCGGTTAAATCAAAGGTAAACAAAAGATGCGCTATACTTAACAACCTAATTGGAATTAAAACTACTGCAATAGAACAAAATAGGAAAATTAGATGTGGACTATTAAATATTAGATCTCTGTCTTCTAAAGCAGTACTGGTAAACGAGTTGATATCAGACAATAAAATTGATTTATTTTGTCTTACTGAAACCTGGCTGGGCCATGAAGACTATGTTAGTCTAAATGAAGCCCTCCTCCCAGCCATATTAATACTCAAATTCCTAGAGGCTCAGGCCGAGGAGGGGAGTTGCAGCCATCTTTGATGCAAGCCTGCTAATTACTCCTAAACCTAAATTACATTATAACTCATTTGAAAGTCTTGTTCTTAATCTTCAACATCCAAAATGGAAAACATTACAGCCAATTATATTCGTTGTTATTTACAGGGCTCCAGGTCCGTATTCTGAATTTTTATCTGAATTCTCAGAGTTTTTATCATGTTTAGTCCTTAAATCAGACCAAGTACTTCTTGTAGGTGATTTTAATATCCATGTGGAGCGTTGACAATGACAGCCTTAGTACTGCTTTCAACTCATTACTGGATTCAATCGGTTTCAGTCAGAGTGTGCACAAGGCGCCGCACTGTTTTAACCACACCCTCGACCTTGTGCTGGCATATGGTATTGAAATTGAGGATTTAATAATATTTTGGGAAATCGGTATTATCAGATCATTCTTTAATCACTTTCGAATTCTTACTACCTGATTATATTAAATTAGATAAAAGCTCCTACACCAGATGCTTATCTGACAGTGCTATAGCTAAATTTAAAGAAGATATTCCAACAGCATTCGACTCTATGTCATGCCTTAACATAACAGAGGACCTGTATGTTAACCTCAGTCCCTCTCAAATTGATGCATTTGTAGACGGTATTACGACATGCCCTGACGGCCGACCTTGAACTCCGTTCGCTCCCTGAAAAAGAAGAGATGATGAAGCAAAGGAAACTAGCACCTTGGTATAACTCCCAAACTGCAAATTAAAACAAATCTCGCGAAACCTCGAGATGTAAGTGGCGTTCCACCAAGGTGGAAGAATCTCGTTTGGATTGGCAAGAAAGTCTCAAAACCTATAGGAAGGCCCTAAGAAAGGCCAGATCAGACTATTACTCATCACTAATAGAGAAAACAAGAACAACCCAAGGTTTCTTTTCGCGCATACTGTCGCCAGGCTGACAGATAGCCACAGCTCTACTGAGCCATCTATTCCTCTTGCTGTGTTAGTGATGACTTCATGAGCTTCTTCAATGATAAAATTACAACAATTAGAGATAAAATTCATCACATTTTACACTCAACTTCTAACGGTTCACCTTTAAACGCAAGTCGTTAGAAATAAAGACTAGTCTCGACATATACTTAGACTGCTTTTATCCTATAGATCTTCAACAATTAATGTTAAAGATATCCTCAGCTAAGCCATCTACCTGTCTCTTGGACCCCATCCCAACGAGACTACTCAAAGAAGCATTACCTGTGGTTAACACCTCATTACTAGATATGATCAATATGTCTCTATTAACAGGTTATGTACCACAGTCATTTAAAGTAGCTGTGATAAAACCTCTTCAGAAAAACCCACCCTGGATCCTGAGGTCTTAGCAAACTATAGACCTATATCTAACCTTCCTTTTCTATCCAAGATCCTTGAGAAGGTGGTTGCTAATCAGTTATGCGATTTTCTACATAGCAACAGTTTATTTGATGACTTTCAATCAGGATTTAGAAAGAATCATAGCACAGAGACGGCACTGGTGAAAATTACTAACGACCTTTTAACTGCTGCAGACAAAGGTCTTGTCTCCATTCTTGTTTTACTAGATCTTAGTGCTGCATTTGACACAATTGACCATTCAATCCTGTTACAGAGATTGGAACACTTGGTTGGCATTAAAGGAATTGCTCTGAGTTGGTTTAGGTCCTATTTCTCTGATCGATCTCAATTTGTGAATGTTAATGATAAATCCTCCAAATGCCCGCTAAAGTTAGCCATGGGGTTCCTCAAGGCTCAGTGCTTGGACCAATTCTATTCTCCTTATATATGCTTCCTCTAGGCAATATTATTAGAAAACACTCAATTAACTTTCACTGTTATGCGGATGACACCCAATTATACTTGTCAATCAAACCAGACGAAACCAGTCAGCTAGCAAAATTTCAAGAGTGCATTAAGGATATAAAATCCTGGATGACCTATAATTTTCTGATGTTAAACCCTAACAAAACTGAAGTTATTGTGCTGGGCCCTAAACACCTCCGAACTTCATTATCTAGAGATATAGCTACTCTGGATGGTGTTGCCCTGGCCCTCAGCACCACTGTTAGAAATTTAGGAGTTATCTTTGATCAGGATATATCCTTTAATGCCAATCTAAAACAAACCTCAAGAACAGCCTTTTTTCATCTTCGTAACATTGCCAAAATTAGGGATATCCTGTCTCAAAAGCGGCTGAAAAACTAGTCCATGCATTTGTTACTTCCAGGCTGGACTATTGTAATTCCCCTACTGTCAGGTTGCTCAAATAAGTCTCTTAAGACTCTCCAGCTGATCCGGAGGCATGCGCGGTGTTCTCACAAGAACTAAGAAAAGAGATCATATTTCTCCTGTATTAGCTTCTCTGCATTGGCTTCCTGTTGAATCCAGGATTGAGTTTAAAGTCCTTCTCTTGACCTACAAAGCTCTAAATGGTCTAGCACCATCATATCTAGAAGAGCTCCTAATACCCTATTGTCCCACTAGAACACTGCGCTCCCACAGAATGCAGAGTTACTGGTGGTACCTAGAGTCTCTAAAAGTAGAATGGGAGCTAGAGCCTTCAGTTATCAGGCTCCTCTCCTATGGAACCAGCTCCCGATCTGGGTCTGGGGCAGAAACTGTCACCTCATTCAAGAATGAACTTAAAACTCTCCTATTTGATAAAGCTTATAGTTAGGGGAGTGAGGAGTTGCAGTGTTCACCTAACTGGCCCAACTGCTTCTCTTCATAATTGTTAGATTAATAATACATAACAAAGTAGAGGGAGGCAGGCCAGCCAAGCCAGATCCGGCAGGGGAGAGTTCTAAGCCCGAAAAAGCTACCTTCCCTTATGACCTGTCTCTCTTAGTTACCTGTTATAGTTACGCTGTTATAGTCCTAGACTGCCGGGGACTTCCTTCCTTTGACACACTGAGCTGCTCTCCTCTCCCTTTCTATTACTGTTTCTATTACTGTTACTATTACTATTACTATTTGTGTGCAGCCCGTCCCAGAAATGCTTGTTACTAATCCTAGCTTCTGGGGAGTTTACTCCCAGAGTCCTATGCTTTTTTCCCCAAGCGTATTTCCTTGGAGAACGTTGGCACCAAGACCCTGGTTGCAGCTGTCGCCTGGTCCTGCTGCATTCCCTGCTGAGCTCAGCGATGCCCCTGCAATGTCATGCTCGGTCCTGCTGGAACCCTGCAGCTTCCCGCTACATCCAGTCACTGTACCATTATTAATAGTGACTACTATCGCCACTGTTCATCACACCCCTAACCGGCTCGTCAGACACCGCCACCAAGAGCCTGGGTCTGGCCGAGGTTTCTTCCCAAGAGGGAGTTTTTCCTCGCCACTGTCGCACTGCTTGCTCTTGAGGGAATTACTGGAATTGTTGGAATTGTTGGGGCTTTGTAAATTATAGAGTGTGGTCTAGACCTACTCTATCTGTAAAGTGTCTCGAGATAACTTATGTTATGATTTGATACTATAAATAAAATTGAATTGAATTGAATTGAATTGAAAAAATAAGAGCAAGTAAATAAATTACAAATAAAGTGCATGGGTTTATGCAAAATATTAACTAGATGCTCAAACATAA
>NC_053123.1:37046530-37056870 GCF_010015445.1 Perca fluviatilis | reverse complement strand
TTATCGGTAGCCGTTCAGTTACATTATTGCTCACACATTACATTTAGCCCTGATTCCCAACGTGTGTTTCGCTCACCTAGGGACACTTACTTCAAGGGCTGGGGGGCTCCAGTCTTTGCACAGGAGGTTTGTTTTACAAGCTTCTGAAGTTGTTCAAAGTTAGGGGGGCAGCCTGGAAATGAGGCCCTACAGGGGGTCAGCCTGCACCCAGAAGCCCAATGTTATCTGTGTGTGTTTAGTAGGAAGTAAGTAAGATAACCTTCTTTGGAATATAGTCCCTGTCAGGTGATTGCACAATGGCCGACCTGCTGGAAAAACATCAGGTACAAGGATGGATGAGTGCTTGAGGAGCCAATCGTGCCCTTTATTGTGGGGCAATCTAAACCTAACTGTAACACCACATTCAGGTGCAGAGAGACAGGTGAGAGACAGACCGGGTACACTGGGCTAAACATCACAGTCAGTGGGGAACCAGACCAGCTAGAGAGAGAGAACAGACACAACACACACACACACACACACACACACACACACACACACGGAGACACACCATGAAACACACACACACACAGACATTAGTGTGTGTGTGTGTGTTTGAGCCACACTTATCCCAGCCATCTACTCCTGGCTGACATAGCTTCACCTCCTCATCCTGACTATCTACACCTGGCTGACAGAGCTTCACCTCCTCATCCTGACTATCTCCACCTGGCTGACATAGCTTCACCTCCTCATCCTGACTATCTCCACCTGCTGACAGAGCTTCACCTCCCTCATCCTGACTATCTCCACCTGGCCAATAGCTTCACCTCCTCATCCTGACTATCTACACCTGGCTGACAGAGCTTCACCTCCTCATCCTGACTATCTACACCGCTGACAGAGCTTCACCTCCTCATCCTGACTATCTACACCTGCGACAAGCTTCACCTCCTCATCCTGACTATCTACACTAGGACATAGCTTCACTTATCCTGACTATCTCCACCTGGTGACATAGCTACATTATCCTGACTATCTCACGACATAGCCACTCCTCATCCGCTATCTCCACCTGGCTGACAAGCTTCACCTCCTATCCTGACTATCTACACCTGTGACAGAGCTTCACCTCCTCATCCTGACTCATTCCACCTGGCTGACAGAGCTTCACCTTCATCATCCTGACTATCTACACCTGGACATGGCTTCACCTCCTCATCCACTAACACTGACAGCTACTCTCCCTACACAGACCTCACCCCCTCACCACCAACACCTACTCCTCCTCACCTGACTATTCACCCTGCTGACAGGCTTCACCTCCTCATCCGACTATCTACTCCTGGCTGACAGAGCTTCACCTCTCATCCTGACTATCTCCACCTGGCCACGAGCTTCACCTCCTCATCACATCTCCCACCTGCGACAGAGCTTACCTCTCATCACTACTCCACCTGGCTGACAGCTTCACCCTCATCCTGACTATCTACACCTGGGACTAGCTTCACCTCTCATCCTGACTATCTCCACCTGGCTGACATAGCTTCACCCTCCTCATCCTGAC
The DNA here is from genome assembly GCF_010015445.1 of Perca fluviatilis. Classification (NCBI taxonomy): domain Eukaryota; kingdom Metazoa; phylum Chordata; class Actinopteri; order Perciformes; family Percidae; genus Perca; species Perca fluviatilis. The sequence continues at coordinate 37,055,324 of NC_053123.1, read as the reverse complement.
TATTCCCACCTGTGACACAAGCTTCACCTCCTCATCCTGACTATTCTACCGTGTACCTTCATCACATCTCTCACCTGCGAACTTACCTTATCTGCTATCTCACCTGGGACAGTTCACCTCCTCATCCTGACTATCTCCACCTGGCGACATAGCTTCACCTCCTCATCCTGACTATCTCCACCTGCTGACATAGCTTCACCCTCCTCATCCTGACTATCTACACCTTGTGACAGAGCTTCACCTCCTCATCCGACTATCTACCGGCTGCAACTTCACCTCCTCATCCTGACTATCTACCCCTGGCTACAGAGCTTCACCCTCCTCATCCTGACTATCTCCACCTGGCTGACAGAGCTTCACCTCCTCATCCTGACTATTCTCCACCTGGCTGACAGAGCTTCACCTCCTCATCCTGACTATTCACACCTGGCTGGACATAGCTTCACTCTCCTCATCCTGACTATCTCCACCTGGCTGGACATAGCTTCACCTCCTCATCCTGACTATCTCCACCTGGCTGACATAGCTTCACCTCCCTCATCCTGACTATCTCCACCTGGCTGACATAGCTTCACCCTCCTCATCCCTACTATCTCCACCTGGCTGACAAGCTTCACCTCCTCATCCTGACTATCCACCTGGCGACAAGCTTCACCTTCTCTCCTCTCTCCCTCCCCTTCACCATCCTGACTATCTCCACCTGGCTGGACATAGCTTCACCCTCCTCATCCTGACTATCTCCACCTGGCTGGACATAGCTTCACTCCTCATCCTGGCTATCTCCACCTGGCTGACAGAGCTTCACCCTCCTCATCCTGACTATCTCCACCTGGCGAATAGCTTCACCTCCTCATCCTGACTATCTCCACCTGGCTGACAGAGTCTCCTCACCTCCTCACTCATCTCCACCTGGCTGACAGAGCTTCACCTCCTCATCCTGACTATCTACACCTGGACACGGCTTCACCTTCATCATCCTGACTATCTACACCTGGACATGGCTTCACCTTCATCATCCTGACTATCTACACCTGGACATGGCTTCACCTTCATCATCCTGACTATCTACACCTGGACATGGCTTCACCTTCATCATCCTGACTATCTACACCTGGACATGGCTTCACCTTCATCATCCTGACTATCTACACCTGGACATGGCTTCACCTTCATCATCCTGACTATCTACACCTGGCTGACAGAGCTTCACCTCCTCATCCTGACTATCTCCACCTGGCTGACATAGCTTCACCTCCTCATCCTGACTATCTCCACCTGGCTGACAGAGCTTCACCTCCTCATCCTGACTATCTCCACCTGGCTGACAGAGCTTCACCTCCTCATCCTGACTATCTACACCTGGCTGACAGAGCTTCACCTCCTCATCCTGACTATCTACACCTGGCTGACAGAGCTTCACCTCCTCATCCTGACTATCTCCACCTGGCTGACAGAGCTTCACCTCCTCATCCTGACTATCTCCACCTGGCTGACATAGCTTCACCTCCTCATCCTGACTATCTACACCTGGCTGACAAGCTTACCTCCTCATCGACTATCTCACCTGGGACAAGCTTCACCTCCTCATCCTGCTATCTCACCTGTGAATAGCTTCACCTCCTATCCGACTATCTCCACCTGGCAAGCTTACTATTCACCGAAATGTCCCACACCCTGTCATAGCCCCCAACACACCAGCCCCCCTCCCCCTCCCACCCACACCGACCCTCACGGCCACTTATTACAGAATCATTTACCCTCCCTACACTTACCACCTATCTGGCTACATACCTCCCCCCCCACCTACAGCTCCCCCCAATCCCAGCATACCAGGCTCACTCTCACTACCCACCCACTCCCTATCTACCTGACGCCACCTCCTCATCCCTATCTCAACCTGCACAAGCCACCCCCCATCCTCTATCTCCACCACAGCCTCCACCTGACACACTGCATGTTCCCCCTCATCCACTATCTCACGCACCCTCACACTCTTTCCATCTTCACTCTCACACACATACCCCTTCCTATCCTACACCCCCGCCCCCTCCAACTTCCACTACCTTCCACGAGCACTCTTACGGGCATGATACACTAGACCTTTTCTCACCGCTTTCCACCAAAGCACCCGACTCACCCACCTGGCTGACAGAGCTTACCTTACACTCCTCATCCTACTATCTCCACCTGACATAGCTTCACCTCCTCATCCTGACTATCTCCACTGGTGACATAGCTTCACCCCCCCCACCTGCTGAATACTTCCACTCCTCACCTGACTCCACCTGGCTACATAGCTTCACCTCCTCATCCTGACTATCTCCACCTGGCTGACAGAGCTTCACCTCCTCATCCTGGCTATCTCCACCTGGCTGACAGAGCTTCACCTCCTCATCCTGACTATCTCCACCTGGCTGACAGAGCTTACCCCCCTCATCCTGACTATCTCCACCTGGCTGACAGAGCTTCACCTCCTCATCCTGACTATCTACACCTGGCTGACAGAGCTTCACCTCCTCATCCTGACTATCTCCACCTGGCTGACAGAGCTTCACCTCCTCATCCTGACTATCTCCACCTGGCTGACAGAGCTTCACCTCCTCATCCTGACTATCTCCACCTGGCTGACATAGCTTCACCTCCTCATCCTGACTATCTCCACCTGGCTGACATAGCTTCACCTCCTCATCCTGGCTCCGCAAACCGCAACGACATGCGGCGGATCACACCAAGTCAAGGCAGCTTTTCACAAACAAGAAGAACAACTGAGAAACAGACTTTTATTTTGACATCCTTTAAATAAAACAACGTTTGACTCACTGAGTTCATATCTGAGAATAGTTTTTAGTTTCCAGATATGAACTCAGAGAGAAGAGAGGAAATAAACTGCTGTCAGATGATTGGCTGGTCTCGGAGAAAACTTTATTAACACACAGAATACACTGAAATAATACATTTAAATAAAAACAGGAGACAACCACAGTAGTAAGGTGGTGTAAAGGCTAGCAAGACTCCATGGCTTTCTTTGGTGTCTTCTGAGACGTCCAACTGCTGTTTGAAATCTGAAAACAACAAGTACATTAGTCATTTAGTACAGTCATTGTATTCAAATTGTCCTAATGTCTACTATATATACTACCTCTTTTTTTAAAGTTAAGTCAAAAAGCCACACAAACCTAACAACTAAGCGCTGTGGATATGAAGGTAAATGTTGCAAAATGTGAAATGTTCAGCTGTCATTATAGTTACGTAAACATCAATGTACACTTTTTTAGTGACACACCATTCGGAAAATGGTGTACATATTTCCTGTGAGTAAACATTTCAGTAAGAGCAAATTTCTACAAGCTCCCATTTTATCAGCTCAAATGTGTGCATGCATATTGAATACAAGTGAAAATGTTTTTAATACAAGTTCTCACATTTTGCAACATATTTTCCTTCATATGTGGACAACATACAATATGAGTTAAAAGGCGATTATTACACACACATATTTTACCGAGTTCTGCCTGCCTGCCAAGAAAAGTAACGTGACGAGTAAATATTTCTGGGGCAAAGGGGAGACAGCTAGCTAGGGAATATGGCTAGCTAACGTTAGCTTCTGTAACGTCACACAAACTAGCCTAGAACTCTCTCCAGAAGAACTAACTAGCCAACACCAATGTTAAAATATGCATGTAAGCCTGTAGCCTGTTCAGTCAACAAAATATCTCCAAAAATATTCTTTTTTTACTTACTCTCAAAACGTTACTAAACGTCTTTATCCTGAACTCACTCTGTCTACTTGACGCGCTATCAAAACATTAGCTAGCAGTGGCGAACACAATTTTAACGGAACAGCTTTCAAAATAAAAGCACGACACTTGGTAACTGAATTGCACTAACTATTATCTTACGTTGAGTCTCAGCTTTTATTTCAAAGGCTACAATGCTAAACCGGAAATGAGGTACTGAGAAGTGAATTTGCTTGATAATATAAATATTCTCTCTGTATAATGTGCCATATATTATATATTTGTTCTGAATTGAGTCGAAAATATTAAACATGTTATAATACTATCAATGACAACATCAGGATCGGTGCTTGGGAGACAAGAGATTAACTTTAGAATGAGTTGCCTATTATATGATAATGTGTAATGCGTCATGTAACGTTAACAGCCGCGCTCTGTCTTGCCTCCTCATAGCGTATTAACGTAACTGCCAAACAGAGACAAGCCAGACCCCATGTAACGTTAACGAAATGAAGGTTGGATTAGCTAGCTAGACAATTCAGTATGAACCACTAATTTCGCGCTGCAATATATTGACATTAACGTTAGCCTGTCTGACCACAACCAAACGAAACGTAAACTCACAATACCAACAAAATGAACCTCATCATATTCTTCTAAATGTCCATGAAATAATTACCTTTACACAAAGCGGAGCAGGAGGAGATTAACGTTAAACTTTTGCTTGTTCACACACCAGACACACACAGTGGAGCCGGGGAGGGTCACAGCGGAAACGTTAACGTTTCATGCGTCGCGAAAGTCCCGCCGCTCGGATTAAAAATAACGGAAAATGTACTGTAAATAATTCATAGATGAGGACCCACAAATAATGTTGAAGGGGCATAATGGGTGTTTATTTGACCAAACGTTACAGAAAATACCTCACACAAAGCAGCTCACTTGGTTTTTTTTTAATCTCCAAATCCCAAAGTGCTGATTAATAGCACACAGTAATGCCGTTGTGAACACAGCTCATGTTAGCTAACGTCAATATTAGCTATAACGTTATTAGCATTAACCATCGAAAATTAACAATTGAATGCTACCAAAACAGACAATATAGCTAACATCTCAAAACTAATACTGCTGAGAAAACAGTCACTTGTTAATATGTTCCATAAAATTACTTACCGCTGAAATGCAGGTCAAATTCGTACCGCTTTATCCCGCTTTGTACAAATGGAATATGGCCGCCAGAAACTGATTTGGCAGCAGTTTGGCTTCCCATAATGCAATTCGAAGTGTAAATTAACAGAAATACACCTGTGAATCACGTACTAAGGACAATTTCTGTTAAAATATACAGTCATACAACTGTTAATATACAGATATTTCTTAGAGTGCACATGCAGATACACACACACATACACACACACACACACACAGATACACAAGCACAGACACACACACACACACACACACACACACACACACACACAGATACACAAGCACAGACACACACACACACAAAGGCAAGGCAATTTTATTTGTGTAGCACAGTTCAGCAGCAATGCAATTCAAAGTGCTTTACACAAGACATAAAAACACCCTCAAAAATTCATACAAATTGGTAACAGATAGAAAGCAGTTAATACGAGGAGAAAAACAAAATCAAAATGAATTAAGAAAAGGCAGTGTTAAAAGAAAGGTCTTCAGCCTTGATTTAAAAGCGCTTAGATTAGGTGCCGACCTACAGTTTAGCGGTAGTTTGTTGTAGATGTACGGACCATAGAAGCTGAACACAGCTTCCCCCTTTTTTGTTCTGACTCTGGGGATGGTAAGCAGGCCTGTCCCTGATGATCTCAATGATCTCTGTGGCTCATAGTTTAATAGCAGATTCCAAAGGTAAATTGGTCCTAAACCGTTTAGTGACTTATAAACTAACATGAGTATTTTGAAATCTATTCTTTGATGCACAGGAAGCCAGTGTAAGGACTTCAGAACTGGAGTGATGTGATCTCTTTTTTTGGTGTTGGTAAGGACTCGTGCAGCAGCGTTCTGAATCAGCTGCAGCTGTTTAATAGACTTTTTAGGAATACCTGTAAAGACACTGTTGCAGTAGTAGAGTCTACTGAAAATAAAAGCATGGATAAGTTTTTCCAAATCCTGTTTGCCCATAAGTCCTTTTACCCTTGCTATATTTTTGAGATGATAATATAGGCAGACTTAGTTACTGACATAATATGGCTGTTAAACAACAGGTCAGAGTCCATAATTATGCCAAGATTTCTTGTTTTGTCTGTTGTTTTTAACATTGTTGATTGAAGATGAGCGTTGACTTTTAATCGTTAATTTTTTGGTCCAAAATGATCACCTCCGTTTTATCTTCGTTTAATTTTAGGAAATTCTGGCACATCCAATCGTTGGTTTTGTTCAATGCACCTGGCCAGGTGTTGTATTGGACTGTAGTCTCCAGGTGACAAAGTTATATAAATCTGTGTCATCTGCATAGCTGTGATAGTTTATGTTGTTGATTTCCATGATTTTAGCTAGGGCAGCATGTATATATTAAACAGTAGAGGCCCCAGGATGGAGCTTGGGGAACTCCACATGTCAAACTAGTACGCTCAGATGCATAGTTACCTATTGACACATAGTAATTTCTATTCTTTAAATATGATTCAAGCCACTGTAGTACTGTTCCAGAAAGGCCTTCCCAGTTTTCCAGTCTGTTTAATAATATGTCATGGTCGATCAGACAAATGCAGCACTAAGATCTAGTAATACTAAGACTGTAGTTCTGCCACAATCTGTGCTTAAGTGGATGTCATTAAAGTCCAAAAATATTGTTTTGGGACAATAAAGGTTTATTTGTTGAAAAAACGCTTTTTCAAATAATTTTACTTAAAAATGGAAGGTTTGATATCGGCCTGTAGTTGTCCATTAGTGATGTATCTAGGTTATTCTTTTTAAGAGTGGCTTGATTACTGCAGTTTTTAACGCCTGTGGAAGATGCGCCTGTTTGAAGAGACATGTTTACAATTTGTAAAAGATCTGAGACCAAACAATTCGAAACATTTTTGAAAAAGCCAGTTGGTAAAATATCAATGCAACAGGAAGAGGTTTTCAGATTTTGTATAAACTCCGCCAGTTGACATTAGTGAATCGTTTGAAATTGTGTCATATGAGGACTTGTTTTGCTTAAACACTGAGACAGCACATATCCTGTACCTGATATGGATGCACTGACTGTAAGTCTAATTTTCCGAATTTTTTCACTAAAGAAGATGGCGGAGTTATTGTAGCCTTCGGTGGACAAGAGTTCAGATGCTACTGGTACTGGAGGGTTTGATAACCTATCGACAGTAGCAAATAGAGCACATGAATTATTAGAGTTTTTATCAATAGTTTCAGAGAAGAACGACCGCCTTACATTCCTCAGTACCACATTAAAAATACAAAGTCTGTCTTTATAGATTTCATAATGGACCTTTAGGTTTGTTTGTCGCCACCTGCGTTCAGCTTTTCGACACTCTTTTTTCTAATCTTACAGGTGCGACATTTCTCCATGGAGATTTTTTCTTGCTAGAGATAGTTTTGACCTTAATGGGAGCAATGGTGTCAATAATAGTTGATATTCTATAATTGAAATTATCTACCAGTTCAGTTACTGAGGCTCCAGAGGGGGCGGTTGTGGACGAGAAAAGCTGAATGAATTTTTCACTGATGCTTTCAGTGATGTATCGTTTTCTGATTACCTCTGTTTGAACAATTTTTTTCACAGTTATAGAGCTATTAAAAAACACACAGCAATGATCAGAGAGAGCAATATCATTCACCACAACTTTGGAAATGTTCAAACCTTTAGAGATAATTAAGTCCAAGATGTGACCTTTGTTGTGTGTGGCTGTAGTCACATGTTGAGTGAGTCCATAATTATCAAAGATACAATACAGTTCCTTTGTACCTCTATCCTCAGGGTTGTCGACATGAATGTTGAAATCACCCGTAACAATTATACAGTCGAAGTCAACACAGATCATAGACAGTAGTTCAGCAAAATCATCAAAAAAGGCTGCACGGTACTTAGGTGGTCTGTAGATATTTATAAATATAGCTCTATTACTGGACCTTAGCTGAAGAGCCACATATTCAAAGGAAGCAAAATTTCCAACTGATATTTGCGTACATAGGAATGACTTTTTAAACAAAATAGCTACACCGCCTCCTCTCTTATGAACTCTATTCTCATTCATAAAACTGAAGCCAGGGGGGGCTGACTCGATAAGGACAGCAGCGCTGTTATTCTGATCCAACCAGGTTTCAGTTAAAAACATAAAATCAAGATCATGTTGAATAATAAAATCATTGATTAAAAATGATTTTCCTGCTAAGGATCTGACTTTTAATAAAGCTGTTAGTGTGTTGAGGCAAATATCTGCCTCGTTTCTTATGGCAGGCTGTAGCTGACGGGGAATGAGCGCTAAATTTACTATATTAGCAGTTAAATGTGTCTTATTGTATTGCTGCTTCACCACTTTGTGCGGTCTGTTTCTAATAATAACGGGAATGATAGAGCTGTTTTGTGGACTAATAGACGTTGTTATAGAGGAGGAGGAGGTTATGAAGAGTGCATCTGGGAATTGTGTTTGAGCGTGTTTTTTCGGGATGTGAACCGTCAGTCATTCCACTGCGTCTGCAGGGCATGCTGCATATTTCTACACAGCATCTGGCTGCCTTGTGCGTTCGGTTGAATTCCATCCCAGCTGAACAGAGCGCCACGTTCCCAAAACAATTTAAAATTGTCAATGAACGGGATGTTGTGAAGATTGCAGGCAGTCTGAAGCCAGGTGTTGAGGCCAAGAAGTCTGCTAAAAAGGTCTTTTCCACGACCTAGAGAGGGAAGTGGGCCCAAAATAAAAAACTATTTCCCAGTACTCTTTAAAACGTCAATAAGAGTGTTAAAATCTTTCTTTGTGTGTTCATTTTCACGGTAGGACATGTCATTGTGTCCACAGTGGACCACGATGCGCTTGATTGATGGAAATTAGGGTATCAGGTCCACATTTTTAGCA
>NC_053123.1:37031530-37041530 GCF_010015445.1 Perca fluviatilis | reverse complement strand
ACTCTGCAAACCCTTGGTGTTCTCTCAATGAGCTTCATGAGGTAGTCACCTGAAATGGTTTTACCTTACACAGGTGTGCTTTGTCAGGGTTCATTAGTGGAATTATTTCCCTTAATAAAAAGCAAAGGGTGGCTACTTTGAAGAATCTAAAATATAAGACATGTTTTCGTTATCCTTCACACTTTTTGTTTAGTACATAATTCCATATGTGTTCATTGATAGTTTTGATGCCTTCAGTGAGAATCTACAATGTAAATAGATGAAAAAAAAAGGAAACACATTGAATGAGAAGGTGTGTCCAAACTTTTGGCCTGTACTGTATATACACACACACACACACACACACACACACACACACACACACACACACACACACACACACACCATTTACAGTGTATTTGTGTATTGTAGTTAGCGTATGCGTGTAACAGAGGAACTGACCGGTTGTTGCACTGCTCTCACAGTTGAGTTCACCTTTTTTATCCACCCCTATCTCAATTGTACTGCATATTAAATAACAAACCAATTTGGTAAGATGAAAGCTGAGTAAGCCAAACTTTATGTAGCTAAGGTTGGCCTAAAATATATTTTCTCAAAAGCAGGTAATGTCGGGGCTTATCAATACTATTAGGTAACCTTACTGTATCTATCCGGCTACCTAGCAACGTTAGGTGACATTACCTGTAATGTTAGCCCAGTTAGCTTACATTTAGAGCCTACATGGTTCACCGTGAAAGCAATAACGTTACATTGTGACACTGTCAAATGCCACGACAGGTAACGTTAGCTAGTTTGAAGTAACGTAAACTAACATCTCTTCCAACAATCTCCACTAGAAGCTAACGTTAGCCTTTCAACTCTGGCATTAGCTAGCTAGCTGGCACCGGTAGCTTGCTAACTTTTTAATGACAGACTGCCATTGAGTAACTTGTAAGCCAAATATACACTCTAAACCAACCATTAAATACGTTTATTACACACAGCAACCTGTTAAAAAGGAATCTTACCTTAGCTAAACCGAACAGCTTGACTCCAGTGTCCCGCCAGTGAAACGATAGATCTTGGCCAAGAACCAGCACTGACGCATGTTCACTTTGAACTGCAGACTTATCATTTTGGGGTAGATTTTATTATTATTATTTGTTTAGGCTGCAAATGTTACTGTTATAAAATATGTAATGTAGGTAGAATTTACCCATTATTGTATATTTGCTTACTGACTAATATATTTGCAGTAAAATTTAAACAATTTGCATGTGTTGTATTTACTACCCTCCAAAATCCGTTTTTACAGTGCAGGACGTGGCCCAAACCACCCTGCACCCCCATACTGCAGGATGCTCTTCAGATGAGCTGAGAGGCCCCCAAACCACCCTGCACCCCCATACTGCAGGATGCTCTTCAGATGAGCTGAGAGGCCCCCAAACCACCCTGCACCCCCATACTGCAGGATGCTCTTCAGATGAGCTGAGAGGGCCCCCAAACCACCCTGCCCCCCATACTGCAGGATACTCTTCAGATGAGCTGAGAGGTCCCCAAACCACCCTGCACCCCCATACTGCAGGATGCTCTTCAGATGAGCTGAGAGGCTCCCCAAACCACCCTGCACCCCCATACTGCAGGATACTCTTCAGATGAGCTGAGAGGCCCCCAAACCACCCTGCACCCCCATACTGCAGGATACTCTTCCAGATGAGCTGAGAGGTCCCCAAACCACCCTGCACCCCCATACTGCAGGATGCTCTTCAGATGAGCTGAGAGGGCCCCCCAAACCACCCTGCACCCCCCATACTGCAGGATGCTCTTCAGATGAGCTGAGAGGCCCCCAAACCACCCTGCACCCCCATACTGCAGGATGCTTTGAATTGTTGACACAAAGTAAAGAAACAGGATTTCGCTGCTCGCTCCGAATGACCTGAGTCTCTTTAAAAAGTAGACTCTCTGCTGTGCTTTGCTGCAGATAGAGTCTACATGACAGGTCCAGGAAAGGTCACTGTCCACGTGCACTCCAAGGTATTGGAAGGATGAATTTTGTTTTATGGTTTGATTGTGAATGGTTGTTGGTGTAATGTGACAGTCATGTGAGGTGCCCACACACACACACACACTGTTACACAGACACACACACACACACTGTTACTCAGACACACACACACACACACACACCGTTACACAGACACACACACATATACACACAGACACACACACAGACACAGAGACACACACACACACAATCACACAGACACACAGACAAGCACACACAGCCACACACACACACACACACACACACACACACACACACACACACACACACACACACACACCGTTACATACACACACACACACACACACACACACACACACACAGAGGTCTCCCTGAATCATCAGTCAGACTGCTGCTGCTGCTCGAGTCCTCACTAAAACCAGGAAAGTGGATCACATCAGTCCAGTTCTGAAGTCTCTGCTGGCTTCCAGTGCCCCAAAGAATAGATTTCAGAATTATTCTGCTGGTTTATAAGTCACTAAATGGTTTAGGGACAAATCACCGTTCAGATCTACGTGTGAACTATGAACCGTAGAGGCCTCTAAGATCACCAGGGACAGGTCTGCTGCCATCCCCAGAACCAGAACCAAAAGGGGTTCAGTAGCGATCAGTTTCTATGCTCCACGTATCTGGATCTAACTCCCAGTAAACTGTAGATCAGCACCCACGCTCAGCTCTTTAAATCAAGGCTCAACACCTTGCTTTTTGATACTGTTATTATTAATCTCTGATCTCTTTGAGTTCTGGACAGTTATTATTAATCTCTGATCTCTTTGAGTTTTGGGACCAGTTATTATTTATCTCTGATCTCTTTGAGTTCTGGGACCAGTTATTATTGATCTCTGATCTCTCTGAGTTCTGGGACCAGTTATTATTGATCTTTGATCTCTTTGAGTTCTGGGACCAGTTATTATTTATCTCTGATCTCTTTGAGTTCTGGGACCAGTTATTATTGATCTCTGATCTCTTTGAGTTCTGGACCAGTTATTATTAATCTCTGATCTCTTTGAGTTCTGGACCAGTTATTATTTATCTCTGATATCTTTGAGTTCTGGACCAGTTATTATTGATCTCTGATCTCTTTGAGTTCTGGACCAGTTATTATTGATCTCTGATCTCTTTGAGTTCTGGGACCAGTTATTATTTATCTCTGATCTCTTTGAGTTCTGGACCAGTTATTATTGATCTTTGATCTCTTTGAGTTCTGGGACCAGTTATTATTGATCTTTGATCTCTTTGAGTTCTGGGACCACTTCCGGTGGTCAGGCTACCACCCTCAGAGAAACGGGCAGACCGAGCGGGTGAACCAGGACCTGGGGGTGGCCCTTAGGTGTGTCGCGTACCGTAACCCCTCCTGGTGGAGTTCCCACCTCCCTTGGGTTGAGTACGCCCACAACTCCCTCGTCAGCGCTGCCACTGGGATGAGTCTGGGTTACCGGTACCTGGTGGACTGGGGGGGGGTACTGTGATGGTTGGGGTCGGCTGGCTGTCAGTCTTTGTTTTTGTTTCCTAGTTCTATTTGATTTCCACTGTCAGTCTCCTCTGTTGGCCTGCCTCTCTCTGGGTCTCCTGTGTTTTCCCCTCCTCCCGCCTGCTCCTGCCAGCTGACTGCACACACCTGCTCATCATCCCCCCATCACCTCCCTCTGCCGTGCATCTACAATCAAGCCCAGTATTTGAACCCTGGACCCACTCATCATCTTCGCTTGATCCTTGCTTCAGCCACATCGGTGACACGCAATCCAAGCTCTCTAGAAACAGCTACTTTGTACTTACCTGTCCTTGTTGTTCCTAACCCTGTCTTTGTTTCTCCTCTACAGCCATCTCCTCCATACCCCTCAGTTACCTCCAGTCAGCTGGCTTCACCATTCGGTCCCCTCCTCACGGCTCCCTGCTCCATCCTGCCTCCGCTCCTGTGTCCAGACATTCCTCCCTCGGCCCCCCTAGCTCCTTCACCATCCTACTTCCCATTAGATCCTTCGTCATCCTACCCCAGAAAGTCCCCACTCCTATCCAGTCTCTGTTTTTTTAATAAATCTGTGTTTTGCTGAGCCTTGCTTTTGGGTCCGTTCTGTCTCCACACAACAGACCCTGTCATGATGGCTGCTTTACTAGTTCTGAAGGAAGCGTGGGTCTTGTTTTCAATAAAAAAGTATTTGCTAAAACTGTTTATGATGTTTATGCATATTGTTAGTTAAGATTGACAACATATGTGGTCAATGTTAAATTATATCTGCCGTGCTGAGTTTAGATTATTATCTCATGATGTGCCTGTTTATATATATATAGATATAAACATATATATAAACGTAATTAAGATGGCGCAGCGCTGGTGTCGTTTTTTTTTTTTTCCCTTAACCTGTTACAGAGGGAGAAACGGAGAACGTTAGCTCTGAAAGAAAAGAAAGGAAATAACATCCTGAATAGTGATTTAATTTTCTATCTTTTGATGGTGGTGTCTGAAAACCTTTATCTGTTGACATAGGTGTACTGTGGGACTGTGTGGTTGTCTGTGAGAGACAGCAGGGGTGTGATGGAGGAGCGCTGTGTTTCCACTCTACTAGAGAGAGCGTGGTGGACAGCGGGCTGGACTCTGAACTTCAGGCCTGAGTTTGGATTTCCATTTCTACTATCTCACCAGTAAGGTCTTTCCTCCTGTGGATTGGGAGGATCGTGTCGGATACATTTTGTTTTTTTTATTGAGCTCAAACAGGTACTGGGTTGTGCACAACTAAATTAAAGAGACTATTGCTGCAGCAAAACTTAAAATGTGGTTTCTGGCCAGAACATATTTTGTTGACACATGTATTTTGGGGTGGGAAATGAAAGTGTAAAATGCGTTGTTGGACATTTTGAATGATACTATTTTCTTGAAAAGAGTTACTGTGTGTTGTGTTTTCATTCTCTGTGTGAAGTCAGTCATCATCTACAGCATAGGCGGCGCTAGGCTATTTTAGGGGTCCGAAGCACCCTAAAATCATCTCAGCACCCCTGAAAATAAAGTCCTTATTGTGATAATGTGAAATCGTTTAAGTGCTCAAACTAGTGGCGATTTTTGCGCGCGCAAACCGGCAGCCACTTAACTTAAAAGTAAATAATCCTCTGCGCGCCGAAAGCCCTGCTAGCTGAGAGAGGTCAACACCCCCACTTTCACAATGAAATGGACTAGTCCGTCCCAGCGCGTCCAGCGAAAAGATAAACACCACGGTGACAGGTGAAATGGGAAGTACACAGAGACGGAGCAAGACGCGAGCTCCTAAACCTTTCTTTTAATGTTAATGGTCTAAACCGCCAAATGAAAAAAAAACGTTACCCAGCGCTGCCAGAGTAAAGAAAAAGCAAAAAGACATGTTTTCGGAGTAGCAGGACCTTCATCAGCTCCCTCGTGCCGTGGCCGTGATAGCGGTGCTGGTGTCGGCTACAGTGACCTGCACAGTGAGGAGGAGACTTTGAGGAGGAGAGGGACAGAGATGAGGGAGTGAGGCTACAACCCGCAGAACGCAAACTCCCCTTAAACACTTAACCCCTTGATAAAACTGGAGTGGTGGACAAACTATTGATGATAACACTACAACAATAAAAAGTGGGAATCCTTTACTGTATGATTGCATTAGTAGCCTATTAAAACGTACATCATGCAAACGCGTTTTAACGAGAATTGTAGCTTTTCTATCTGCATTGGCGAAAAAAAATCATAATAGACCTCTTCAAATTATAGCATAGGGCCTCTCGAATGATAATCATAAAGCAAGCTACATATAGAGTACAGGCCAAAAGGTTGGACACACCTTCTCATTCAATCGTTTCCTTTTTATTTTCATGACTATTTACATTGTAGATTCTCACTGAAGGCACCGAAACTTTGAATTAACACATATGGAATTATGTACTTAACAAAAGTGTTAAATAACTGAAAACATGTCTTATATTTTAGATTCTTCAAAGTAGCCACCCTTTGCTTTTATTAATAAGGGAAAAAACTCCACTAATGAACCCTGACAAGGCACACCTGTGAAGGTAAAACCATTTCAGGTGACTACCTCATGAAGCTCATTGAGAGAACACCAAGGGTTTGCAGAGTTATCAAAAGCAAAGGGTGGCTACTTTGAAGAATCCTAAAATATAAGTTAACTTTTTTTTTCTTTTTATTTTATATTCAACTTTATAATTCCATATGTGTTCATTCATAATTTTGGCTCGTTGAGATCATCTACAATGTCAATAGTCACGAAAATAAAGAAAACAAATTGAATGAGAAGGTGTGTCCAAACTTTGGCCTGTACTGTATATATAGCTTGTTTTATGATTAATTAGGTTAGTTACAGTTTTAGTGTAATAATAAATGGCACTTTGTTGAAGTATTTAATGTCAACTTTCACTGATTCTTGCTTACTCATTACATGGCATTAGTAGTTTTAGGAGTAGGTATACATATTCAGGGGAGGGCAAGGACGGGTACAGCTTTATCAATACTAGTTAAACAGTTGTACAGTTTTATTCCCTATTTTAAATATGGGGGTCACTCGGAGGGGGTCTCGCCCGTCATTCAACACAGCCAAAGCTATGAATTATAGCATATTTTTCAGTCCCCTTTCCCCCCCCCCCCCCAGTCCAATGCCCCTGGGTATGTGTGCTGCAATAATCATGCTTTGTAGTTTCCATCTTTTTTCACAGCAGATGCCTTGAATCTGTTGATAGTTTGTCATAATTGCATGTCTCAATCTGTCTATTTCTTTCCCCAAAACTCACAAGAAGTCATGATTTAAGGGTTTAAAAAACAAAAAAATCTTACGGAAGCATGCCCCCGAACCCCCCTAGCTTAACTGCTGTCAACTTTTCATTAGGGGCTGAGCACCCCCAAAGGTCAGATCCTAGAATCGCCCCTGATCTACAGCCAAAGACAAATTAGTATTAAGTGTCGGTGCTTCTCATATCTATCTTATCTTTATCCCTCGAACCAGGAAATTACTAGAAGTATTGAAGTAGTGATCCCAGACCTTGAGGTGTTTTATATGTGGAAACTTAAGGGTTAAGCAACTATTTTCAAGGCCCGCTGCAGCGTAATTCTCTGTATTTTGACTTATCATTTTTATTAATAAATCTTTGTGTTAACCTTTCAATTGGACCCAGCCTCTCCTTCTTCAGAGATTCTGAAACACGTAATTCTTACAGGTGTCAATGGGATTTAGAGCTTCTATGTATGTCCTAGTTACCCTCTAAACTGTCGTTATTACACTATGACAGGGTAAAATCAGTTTTGCATTCTATCACCCCTTTAAACAAAGTGGAATAAAGCCCAAATCTACAATCAATCAATTATTAAGCTGACAGCAACTGTATATATGGCATTTAGGCAACCTTTATTACAACGTTGGCATGGTAAGAAGTCCAGACTAGTGCAACAGTACTTTTAGTTTTTTGCGTCCTGCATATGTGTCGACAATAGTCTCAGGGGAGAGGCAGAGCCCTGAAAATATTTTATTTTAACTACAGCAGTAGTCTATATGAAATCAGATGTATTACCTATCACCATTTAGTTGTTCTGTGTTATTTAAGATATTTATAACATTTCTGGTCATGCCAGAAGTAATCATTTTTTAAACAATGCAATTACCCGGCTTCAGCCACCAGGGGCTTGATCCCCCTCCCTCCCCATCCCCGCGAAAACGTCACCCAACACCCACACTTTCCTACGCAGCTATTGGATGAAGGCAACAAATAGCCCTACGTCATGCATGACGGACCCCAGACGTAGCTGCCTGCTCCATTCGCCAGAAAAACCTGTAGAAAGTTACCGATATTATAGTGATAGACAAAGTATGTGAGTGGCAACTATTTGTATTTGCTTTGTTGAAAAGCGTAGCGGTTACATATAGAAAACTATGGGTTATCCATCACCACAGATCGCCTGGAAACAGGAAACCTCCCTCGGTCCACCGTCTAGTCCTCCTTTCCTAACCTTCGTCGAGCTGCAGCAGTTGTAACCACGCAGACAGAAGGAGGAGCGCTTCCTACCACATTAAAGCTCGGTATTTTCTCCTTTTTATTGTAAATATGAAGGTCTGTGAAGTGCTGCTGTCTCTGTCTTCTTCCACACAGATTTATGCTGCTAACAGATTCTCTTCTGTCCTCACTAACCTGGTTTTGGGACGAGCTTTTGTCAATGTGACTTTATTTTTGAAGGTTGGGATCGGAAGGTGATGAACACCTTTCTGTTTGGACATACCTGAATCTGAGGAGACGGTGGAAGCTGGAACTTTCAGTGAGTTAATCTTTTAAACTTTGCTCGGTCTTAATAATGTAATCACGACTGTATACGATATCAAATTAAACTGCATTGATATCAATATAGACCTACAAAATAGTTTGTGTCTGAATAAATTCGGAAGTTGAGTTTTCTCTGCTCGGTTTTAATAATTTAATCTCGACTTCTTATGATCAAAATAAACTTTAAACAGACTTGGTGGACATCTGTGCAGTAATATGAGCTGACAGCAGTTCTAGACGAGTTTAAATTAAAGATAATCATCCGTTATGTTCATGTCAGTGTTACTTTCACTTTCATCAGGGCTCGCTGATGAACTAACATGGCTGTTGTTAAAATGTCCTTCAGTCAGAATATAATAGTCAGGGTGATTATGGCTTGATCAATATCTTTCTGATCACACTGCAAATAAAGCTTTGCAGTCGTTGATACTCAGGAAGTTGTGGCTTTTATTTAAAATAGGTACCATCAAATTCAGCGTGAATGATTTTATAAAGAATCTAATAATAGTAATAATAATAATAATAATAATAATAATAATAATAGAAGTACAACAGAATACAAATGAGGGGGAGGAGAACTCTGATTTTAGAAACCGCGGAAGGTGTTTACATGGCGTTGGAGAAACTTAACCCCCAATATAATAGTTTATTAAAGTGCGTGTAAACCCAGTGAGGAGTCAGCTGATCTGATCTGTGGAACCACTATAGCTTCAAATCTGTGTTTCTGAATCATCAATACATGTTTCCTTCTCTCTTTCTGAACAGTTCCACGGAGACAAAGAAGATACAGTAGGAACACACCTCCAGGTCTGAAACTTTCTTCATTTGTGTGTCTGTGTGTGTGTGTGTGTGTGTGTGTGTGTGTGTGTGTATGTGTCTGTGTGTGTGTGTGTGTCTGTGTGTGTCTCTGTGTCTTGTGTGTGTGTCTGTGTGTGTGTCTCTCTGTCTGTGTGTGTGTCTGTGTGTGTCTCTCTGTCTGTGTGTGTGTCTGTGTGTGTGTCTCTCTGTCTGTGTATTGTGTGTGTGTGTGTGTGTGTGTGTGTGTCTCTGTGTCTGTGTGTCTGTGTGTGTGTCTCTGTGTGTGTATGTGTGTGTGTGTGTCTCTGTGTCTGTGTGTGTCTCGTGTGTGTGTGTGTGTGTCTGTGTCTGTGTGTGTGTCTGTGTGTGTGTCTCTCTGTCTGTGTGTGTGTCTGTGTGTGTCTCTGTCTGTCTGTGTGTGTCTGTGTCTCTGTGTCTGTGTGTGTGTGTCTGTGTGTGTGTCTCTCTGTCTGTGTGTGTGTCTGTGGTATTGTGTCTCTCTGTCTGTGTGTGTGTCTGTGTGTGTCTCTCTCTGTCTGTGTATGTGTCTGTGTGTGTGTGTCTCTCACTTCCTGTCTGTGTGTCTGTGTGTGTGTGTCTCTCTGTCTGTGTGTGTGTCTGTGTGTGTGTCTCTCTGTCTGTCTGTGTGTGTGTGTGTGTCTCTCTCTGTCTGTGTGTGTTGTGTGTCTGTGTGTGTGTGTGTGTGTGTGTCTCTGTGTCTGTGTGTGTGTGTGTCTCTGTGTCTGTGTGTGTGTCTGTGTGTGTGTGTGTCTCTGTGCTGTCTGTATGTGTGTGTGCTCTGTAGTGTGTCTCTGTCTTTGTGTGTGTGTGTGTGTCTCTGTCTGTGTGTGGTTGTGTGTCAGAGCTTAAAGGTGATCCAGCAATGTAGCC
>NC_053123.1:37017436-37031128 GCF_010015445.1 Perca fluviatilis | reverse complement strand
TCCCTTTCTCCCTATCCTGACTTCATTCCTCCTGGCTGACATAGTTTCTGCCTCCCTCATCCTGATTCATCTCCCCACCTTGGCTGACAGAGCTTCACCCCTCCTCATCCTGACTATCTCCACCTGGCTGACAGAGCTTCACCCTCCCTCATCCTGATCTATCTCCACCTTGGCTGGACAGAGTTTCACCCCCTCATCCTGACTATCTCCACCTTTGGCTGACAGAGCTCTCACCTCCCTATCCTGACTATCTCCACCTGGCTGACATAGCTTCACCCTCCTCATCCTGACTATCTCCACCTGGCTGACAGAGCTTCACCTCCTCATCCTGGACTTCATCTCCACCTGGCTGACAGAGCTTCACCCTCCTCATCCTGACTATCTCCACCTTGGCTGAAAGAGCTTCACCTCCCTCATCCTGACTATCTCCCACCTGGCTGACATAGCTTCACCTCCTCATCCTGACTATCCCCACCTTGGCTGACATAGCTTCACCCTCCTCATCCTGACTATCCCCACCTGGCTGACAGAGCTTCACACCTCCTCATCCTGACTATCTCCATCCCCTGGCTGACAGAGCTTCACCTCCTCATCTACACCTTGGCTGACAGAGCTTCACCTCCTTCTACACCTGGCTGACATAGCTTCACCCCTCCCTCATCCTGGCTCCCCTCCACCTGGCTGACAGAGCTCTCACCCTCCCTCATCCTGACTATCTCCCACCTGGCTGACATAGCTTCACCTCCTTTATCCTGACTATCTCCACCTGGCTGACAGAGCTTCACCTCCCTCATCCTGACTATCTCCACCTGGCTGGACATAGCTTCACCACCTCCCTCATCCTGACTACTCCACTCCTGGCTGACAGAGCTTCACCCTCCCTCATCCTGACTATCTCCACCTGGCTGACAGAGCTTCACCTCCTCTATCCTGACTATCTCCACCTGGCTGACAGAGCTTCACCTCCTCATCCTGACTAATCTACTCCTGGCTGACAGAGCTTCACCTCCTCTATCCTGACTATCTCCACCTGGCTGGACAGAGCTTCACCCTCCTCATCCTGACTATCTCCCCACCTTGGCTGACAGAGCTTCACCCCTCCTCATCCTGACTATCTCCCACCTGGCTGACAGAGCTTCACCTCCTCATCCTGAATACCTCCACCTGGCTGACATAGCTTCACCCCTCCCTTCCTGACTATCTCCACCTGGCTGACATAGCTTCACCTCCTCATCCTGACTATCTCCCACCTGGCTGACATAGCTTCACACCTCCTCATCCTGACTATTCTCCACCTGGCTGACAGAGCTTCACCTCCCTCATCCTGACTATCTCCACCTGGCTGACAGAGCTTCACCTCCTCATCCTGACTATCTCCACCTGGCTGACAGAGCTTCACCCTCCCCATCCTGACTATCTCCACCTGGCTGACAGAGCTTCACCTCCCTCATCCTGGCTATTCCCCCACCTGGCTGACATAGCTTCACCCCCTCATCCCTGACTATCTCCACCTTGGCTGACAGAGCTTCACCTCCTCATCCTGACTATCCTCCACCTGGCTGACAGAGCTTCACCTCCTCATCCTGACTATTCCCACCTGGCTGACAGAGCTTCACCTCCTCATCCTGACTATCTCCACCTGGCTGACAGAGCCTCACCTCCTCATCCTGACTATCTCCCTCCTGGCTGACATAGCTTCACCTCCTCATCCTGACTATCTCCACCTGGCTGACAGAGCTTCCACCTCTCATCCTGACTATCTCCACCTGGCTGACATAGCTTCCACCTCCTCATCCTGACTATCCCCCACCTGGCTGACATAAGCTTCACCCTCCTCATCCACCATCTCCACCACATAGCTTCACCTCCTCATCCTGACTATCTCCCACCGGACAGAGCTTCACCTCCTTCTACACCTTGGCTGACATAGCTTCACCCTCCCTCATCCTGGCTCCCACCTTGGCTGACAGAGCTTCTACCTCCCTCATCCTGACTATTCCCCACCTTGGCTGACAGAGCTTCACCTCCTCATCCTGACTATCTCCCCACCTGGCTGGACAGAGCTTCACCTCCTCATCCTGACTATCTCCACCTGGCTGACAGAGCTTCACCTCCTCATCCTGACTCATCTCCCACCTGGCTGACATGGCAGCTTCACCCTCCCTCATCCTGACTATCTCCCTGGCTGACAGAGCTTCACCCCTCCTCATCCTGACTATCTACACCTGGCTGACATAGCTTCACCCTCCTCATCCTGACCTATCCCCCACCTGGCTGACATAGCTTCACCTCCCTCATCCTGACTATCTCCACCTTGGCTGACATAGCTTCACCTCCTCATCCTGACTATCTCCACCTGGCTGACAGAGCTTCACCTCCCTCATCCTGACTATCTCCCACCTGGCTGACATAGCTTCACCTCCTCATCCTGGCTATCCCCACCTGGCTGACATAGCTTCACCTCCTCATCCTGACTATCTCCCCCCTGGCTGACATAGCTTCCCTCCCATCCTGACTCATCCCACCTGGCTGACAGAGCTTCACCTCCTCATCCTGACTATTCCCCACCTGGCTGACATAGCTTCACCCTCCTCATCCTAACTATCTCCACCTGGCTGACAGAGCTTCACCCTCCTCATCCTCATATCTCCACGTGGCTGACAGAGCTTCACCCCTCTCATCCTGACTATCCCCCACCTTGGCTGACAGAGCTCTTCACCTCCCTCATCCTGAATATCTCCACCTGGCTGACAGAGCTTCACCTCATCCTCCTGACTTCTCCTCCTGGCTGACATAGCTTCACCCTCCCTCATCCTGACTATCTCCACCTGCTGACATAGCTTCACCTCCCTCATCCTGACTTCATTCCTCCACCTGGCTGACAGAGCTTCACCCTCCCTCATCCTGGCACTCCACCTTGGCTGACAGAGTTTCACCTCCTCATCCTGACTATCCCCACCTGGCTGACATAGCTTTCCACCTCCTCATCCTGACTATCCCCACCTGGCTGACAGAGCTTCACCTCCTCATCCTGACTATCTCCACCTGGCGCACAGAGCTTCACCTCCTCATCCTGACTATCTCCACCTGGCTGACATAGCTTCACCCTCCTCATCCTGACTATCTCCCACCTTGGCTGACAGAGCTTCACCCTCCTCATCCTGACTATCTCCCTCCTGGCTGACATAGCTTCACCTCCCTTCTACACCTGGCTGACAGAGCTTCACCTCCTTTCTACACCTGGCTGACATAGCTTCACCTCCTCATCCTGGCTATTCCCACCTGGCTTGACAGAGCTTCACCCTCCTCATCCTGACTATTCCCCCACCTGGCTGGACATAGCTTCACCTCCTCATCCTGACTATTCCCACCTGGCTGACAGAGCTTCACCCTCCCTCATCCTGACTATCCCCACCTGGCTGACAGAGCTTCACCTTCTCATCCTGACCATCTCCCTCCTGGCTGACATAGCTTCACCTCCTCATCCTGACTATCTCCACCTGGTTGACATAGCTTCACCCTCCTCATCCTGACTATCTACTCCTGGCTGACAGAGCTTCACCCTCCTCATCCTAACTATTCCCCACCTGGCTGACAGAGCTTCACCTCCCTCATCCTGACTATCTCCACCTGGCTGACAGAGCTTCACCTCCTCATCCTGACTATCTACTCCTGGCTGACAGAGCTTCACCTCCTCATCCTGACTATCTCCACCTTGGCTGACAGAGCTTCACCTCCTTATCCTTGCTATCTCCACCTGGCTGACAGAGCTTCACCTCCTCATCCTGACTATCTACACCTGGCTGACATAGCTTCACCTCCTCATCCTGACTATCCCCACCTGGCTGACATAGCTTCACCTCCTCATCCTGACTATCTCCACCTGGCTGACATAGCTTCACCTCCTCATCCTGACTATCTCCACCTGGCTGACAGAGCTTCACCCTCCCTCATCCTGACTATCTCCACCTGGCTGACAGAGCTTCACCTCCTCATCCTGACTATCTCCTCCCTGGCTGACATAGCTTCACCCCTCCTCATCCTGACTATCTCCACCTGGCTGACAGAGCTTCACCTCCTCATCCTGACTATCTCCACCTGGCTGACAGAGCTTCACCTCCTCATCCTGACTATCTCCACCTGGCTGACATAGCTTCACCCCTCCTCATCCTGACTATCTCCACCTGGCTGACAGAGCTTCACCTCCTCATCCTGACTATCTCCACCTGGCTGACAGAGCTTCACCTCCTTCTACACCTGGCTGACATAGCTTCACCTCCTCATCCTGGCTATCTCCCCCTGGCTGACAGAGCTTCACCTCCTCATCCTGACTATCTCCACCTGGCTGACAGAGCTTCACCTCCTTCTACACCTGGCTGACAGAGCTTCACCTCCTCATCCTGGCTATCTCCACCTGGCTGACATAGCTTCACCTCCCTCATCCTGACTATCTCCACCTGGCTGACATAGCTTCACCTCCTCATCCTGACTATCTCCACCTGGCTGACATAGCTTCACCTCCTCATCCTGACTATCTCCACCTGGCTGACATAGCTTCACCTCCTCATCCTGACTATCTCCTCCTGGCTGACATAGCTTCACCTCCTCATCCTGGCTCGGCAAACGGCAACCGATTAAGCCGCGATGAGCGGATCACACCAAGTCAAGCTGCGCTTTTTCACAAACAAGAAGAACAACTGAGAAACAGACTTTTATTTTGACATCCTTTAAATAAAACAACGTCTGACTCTCTGAGTTCATATCTGAGAATAGTTTTTAGTTTCCAGATATGAACTCAGAGAGAAGAGAGGAAATAAACTGCTGTCAGATTATTGGCCGGTCTCGGAGAAAACTTTATTAACACACAGAATAGACTGAAATAATACATTTAAATAAAAACAGGAGACACACACACATGCAGATACACACACACATACACACACACACACACACACACACACACACACACACAGATACACAAGCACAGACACACACACTCACACACACACACACACACACACACAGACACACAGATACACAAGCACAGACACACACACACACAAAGGCAAGGCAATTTTATTTGTGTAGCACAGTTCAGCAGCAATGCAATTCAAAGTGCTTTACACAAGACATAAAAACACCCTCAAAAATTCATACAAATTGGTAACAGATAGAAAGCAGTTAATACGAGGAGAAAAACAAAATCAAAATGAATTAAGAAAAGGCAGTGTTAAAAGAAAGGTCTTCAGCCTTGATTTAAAAGCTTTAGATTAGGTGCGCGACCTACCAGTTTAGCGGTAGTTTGTTGTAGATGTACGGACCATAGAAGCTGAACACAGCTTCCCCCTTTTTTGTTCTGACTCTGGGGATGGTAAGCAGGCCTGTCCCTGATGATCTCAATGATCTCTGTGGCTCATAGTTTAATAGCAGATTCCAAAGGTAAATTGGTCCTAAACCGTTTAGTGACTTATAAACTAACATGAGTATTTTGAAATCTATTCTTTGATGCACAGGAAGCCAGTGTAAGGACTTCAGAACTGGAGTGATGTGATCTATTTTCTTGGTGTTGGTAAGGACGCGTGCAGCAGCGTTCTGAATCAGCTGCAGCTGTTTAATAGACTTTTTAGGAATACCTGTAAAGACACCGTTGCAGTAGTCAAGTCTTCTGAAAATAAAAGCATGGATAAGTTTTTCCAAATCCTTTTTGCCCATAAGTCCTTTTACCCTTGCTATATTTTTGAGATGATAATATAGGCAGACTTAGTTACTGACATAATATGGCTGTTAAACATCAGGTCAGAGTCCATAATTATGCCAAGATTTCTTGTTTTGTCTGTTGTTTTTAACATTGTTGATTGAAGATGAGCGTTGACTTTTAATCGTTAATTTTTTGGTCCAAAATGATCACCTCCGTTTTATCTTCGTTTAATTTTAGGAAATTCTGGCACATCCAATCGTTGGTTTTGTTCAATGCACCTGGCCAGGTGTTGTATTGGACTGTAGTCTCCAGGTGACAAAGTTATATAAATCTGTGTCATCTGCATAGCTGTGATAGTTTATGTTGTTGATTTCCATGATTTTAGCTAGGGGCAGCATGTATATATTAAACAGTAGAGGCCCCAGGATGGAGCTTGGGGAACTCCACATGTCAAACTAGTACGCTCAGATGCATAGTTACCTATTGACACATAGTAATTTATCTTCTTTAAATAGGATTCAAACCACTTAAGTACTGTTCCAGAAAGGCCTACCCAGTTTTCCAGTCTGTTTAATAATATGTCATGGTCGACCGTATCAAATGCAGCACTAAGATCTAGTAATACTAAGACTGTAGTTCTGCCACAATCTGTGCTTAAGTGGATGTCATTAAAGATTTTAACAAGAACCGCCTCAGTGCTGTGATGTGGTCGAAAACCCGACTGTAAGGGGTCCAAAATATTGTTTTGGGACAATAAAAGGTTTATTTGTTGAAAAAACGCTTTTTCAAATAATTTTACTTAAAAATGGAAGGTTTGATATCGGCCTGTAGTTGTCCATTAGTGATGTATCTAGGTTATTCTTTTTTAAGAGTGGCTTGATTACTGCAGTTTTTAACGCCTGTGGGAAGATGCCTGTTTGAAGAGACATGTTTACAATTTGTAAAAGATCTGAGACCAAACAATTCGAAACATTTTTGAAAAAGCCAGTTGGTAAAATATCAATGCAACAGGAAGAGGTTTTCAGATTTTGTATAAACTCCGCCAGTTGACATTAGTGAATCGTTTGAAATTGTGTCATATGAGGACTTGTTTTGCTTAAACACTGAGACAGCACATATCCTGTACCTGATATGGATGCACTGACTGTAAGTCTAATTTTCCGAATTTTTTCACTAAAGAAGATGGCGGAGTTATTGTAGCCTTCGGTGGACAAGAGTTCAGATGCTACTGGTACTGGAGGGTTTGATAACCTATCGACAGTAGCAAATAGAGCACATGAATTATTAGAGTTTTTATCAATAGTTTCAGAGAAGAACGACCGCCTTACATTCCTCAGTACCACATTAAAAATACAAAGTCTGTCTTTATAGATTTCATAATGGACCTTTAGGTTTGTTTGTCGCCACCTGCGTTCAGCTTTTCGACACTCTCTTTTTTCTAATCTTACAGGTGCGACATTTCTCCATGGAGATTTTTTCTTGCTAGAGATAGTTTTGACCTTAATGGGAGCAATGGTGTCAATAATAGTTGATATTCTATAATTGAAATTATCTACCAGTTCAGTTACTGAGGCTCCAGAGGGGCGTAAAAGCTGTGACGTTTTACTGAAAAGCTGAATGAAATTTTTTTCACAGTTATAGAGCTATTAAAAAACACACAGCAATGATCAGAGAGAGCAATATCATTCACCACAACTTTGGAAATGTTCAAACCTTTAGAGATAATTAAGTCCAAGATGTGACCTTTGTTGTGTGTGGCTGTAGTCACATGTTGAGTGAGTCCATAATTATCAAAGATACAATACAGTTCCTTTGTACCTCTATCCTCAGGGTTGTCGACATGAATGTTGAAATCACCCGTAACAATTATACAGTCGAAGTCAACACAGATCATAGACAGTAGTTCAGCAAAATCATCAAAAAAGGCTGCACGGTACTTAGGTGGTCTGTAGATATTTATAAATATAGCTCTATTACTGGACCTTAGCTGAAGAGCCACATATTCAAAGGAAGCGAAATTTCCAACTGATATTTGCGTACATAGGAACTGTCAGGGTCCCACCGGCTCCAGCACACACTCCTCCTACTGATCCATACTCCTCGTCTCTCACGCAGCTCAGTCGCTCCCAGTCCCCTCAGTACTGATTACACACACCTGCACCTCATCAAGCCTCATCCTCAGTTCACCACCTGCAGCTAATCAACAACCACCTACATAAGCAGCACATCCACACACACTCATTGTCTAGTCTCATGTCTACATGACACTCTGACTCACACACGTTATGCCTACTCTCTCCAAGTTTGCCTTACCAGTGCTTCGTCTCCTGTTGGCTGCCGCTGATCTAAACCTGCCTGCTCAGCTACCAGATTCCTGCCTGTTGCTTCCTGCTCGTTGTTGGATCATTGTAAATAAAGATCTGCTCATCACTCCAGTCTGTCTCCTGGTCGTTCGTGACAGAAGACTAGACCAAGATGCAAGATCCAACAGAACCCGCGGGGAATCCTGTTCTCGATCCATTCACGGAGCTCGTACAGGCGGTTCGTCAATCTCTCCTGCCCTCTCCGCCTGCTATTCCGCCCACCGTGCCTGACGATCTCCTGCGCTCTGCACAGAGACATTTGCTTCCGCAAACACCGGCTTCTTCGGCTACAGCTGCTGCCGCCGCTTCGAGTCCCATCGCCCGACCAGCGACATTCACTGGAGAGGCGGAGGATTGCAGTGGATTTCTGCTCCAGGTGTCTCTGTATTTTCAGATGCAAGCCCACCTGTTCAACAACGACACGGCCCGAGTGGCCTTTGTGATCTCCCTGCTGTCAGGCCGTGCTCTCCAGTGGGCCCAGTCATTATGGAACTCTAACTCCCGGTTGGTTACATCTTTGTCAGCTTTCATTCAACACTTCAAGGAAGTTTTCGGGCAGGTGGCGGCTGACCTTACTGTGCATGATCAACTTTACCGGCTTCGCCAGGGAGGCTCGTCTGTGAGTACATATGCTCTCCAGTTTCGTACTCTAGCGGCTGCTAGTGGTTGGAACGAGACAGCCCTCATAACGGCATTCAGACATGGTCTCCACCCAGATGTTCGTCAGCTAGTGGTGGTGTATGATGACACCATGGGACTGGAAAACCTCATACAAAAGACTGTACGTGTGGCTCAACGCTTGTCTGCCTGTGAACCCTCTGCCACGGCTGTTTCCTCTCCTCCTTCGGTGTCACCTAGCAGTGTTCCAGCTACTGAACCTATGCAAGTCGATTCGACTCGCCTGTCACCTGCTGAGCGTCAGCGCCGCCTAGGGCTCAGGCTCTGCCTGTACTGTGGAGGGGACAAGCACTTCATCAGAGACTGCCCTATTCGTCCCCAGCGCCCAGCGGTGAGTGTCATCCAACTACCCCCTAGAATCGAGACTCTGATTCGCACTCCTGTACAAGTATTAACTACCCGTCTCTTGTGTGCAGCGCATGCCCTCATCGACTCAGGCTCAGCGGGGAATTTCATCTCCATTCCCCTCCTCCAGACGTTAGGGGTCAACAGACGTCGGATTCCGCAGGATTTGGAAGTACACACCATCCAAGGCAAGCCGCTAGGAAAGGGTCGGATTCGCCATGTTTCCCCTACACTGACGCTCCGGGTAGGCAGTTTGCACTCAGAAAGACTCACCTTCATGGTACTGGAAGACTCCACAGCCGAAATCATCCTGGGAAGACCATGGCTAGTACAGCATCAACCTATCATCGACTGGACGACTGGAGAGGTTCTACGATGGGGAGAGGACTGTATTCATGCATGCGTCACACCGCTACATCCACAAGCAATGAACCCCGGTTTCCCGTCTGTTCCACTACTATCGAGAGCCCCGACGTTCTTCATCAAGTGGACCTTCCCGTTGTTTACAAGGACTTTGAGGACGTGTTTAGTAAACAACTGGCTACGAAGCTGCCTCCACATCGACCCTGGGACTGTGCTGTTGACCTGAACCCCGGAGCCATCATCCCTAAGGGACGGGTCTATCCCCTCTCAATCCCAGAACAGAAAGCCATGGAGGAATATGTGAAGGAGGCCCTACAGCAACAGTTCATCCGCCCATCCACCTCTCCTGCCGCTTCCAGTTTCTTTTTTGTGGCCAAAAAGGATGGAGGTTTAAGACCATGCATTGACTATAGATCCCTTAACTCCCAAACCATAAAGTTCAGATATCCTCTTCCTCTGGTTCCGGCGGCCCTGGAGCAGCTGCGGGGAGCCCGCATCTTCACTAAGTTGGATTTAAGAAGCGCCTACAACCTGATCCGCATCCGTCGAGGCGACGAATGGAAGACAGCCTTTGTCACTCCCTCTGGACACTACGAGTATCAGGTCATGCCTTTCGGACTGGCTAATGCTCCTGCTGTATTCCAGGGATTCATGAACGAGGTTCTCCGGGAATTCCTCAACCGCTTCGTCGTGGTCTACATTGATGACATCCTCATCTATTCCTCTTCACTCTCTGAACACCAACTACACGTCCGTCAAGTGCTGAAGAAGCTCAGAGAGAACGACCTGTATCTGAAGCTGGAGAAATGTGAGTTCCACACCCCATCTGTGCAGTTTCTGGGTTACGTCATCAACCAACACGGAGTCCAGATGGACCAAAAGAAAGTGGACACCATTCGTCATTGGCCTCTTCCCTCCACCATCAAGGACCTCCAGCGGTTTCTGGGATTTGCCAACTTTTATAGACGCTTCATCCTCGGCTACAGTACCATCAGTGCTCCTCTGACATCGGCCCTCAAAGGGCAGCCCAAGTCCCTGTCCCTGACTCAGGAGGCCATCACTGCCTTTGCTCGTCTCAAGGATGCCTTCATAACCGCTCCCATCCTGGCTCATCCTAACCCGGACCTGCCCTTTGTTGTTGAGGTTGATGCGTCCTCCACTGGGGCAGGAGCAGTACTGTCGCAGCGGCAAGGAACACCTCCCAGACTCCATCCCTGTGCTTTCTTCTCCAAGAAGCTTTCTACTGCCGAACAGAATTACGACATCGGAAACCGGGAACTACTGGCCATCAAACTGGCCCTTGAGGGAGTGGAGACATTGGTTAAGGGGAGCTAATCACCAGTTCGAGGTTATAACAGATCATCGCAACCTGGAATACATCAGAGGCAAAGACGATTGAACCCTCGCCAGGCCCGTTGGGCTCTCTTCTTCACTCGCTTTGACTTCCACATCACCTATAGACCAGGCAGCAAGAATGGCAAGGCTGATGCCCTCTCTCGTCTCCATCAATCAGCTGTTGAGGATCTCCAACCTGAACCCATCAACCCCCGCGCCTTGATCGTCAATCCTATTGTCTGGGATATCGGCGAGCAGATAACCCAGGCAAACCTTCACCTTCCCGCTCCGCCAGGAGGTCCGAAGGGGTGGTCTTCGTTCCTCCTCAGTTCCGTTACTAGCCTGCTGGATTCAGCCCACACCGTTCGGGTTCGGGACATCCGGCAAGAAGCGTACCCTCTCCCTCCTTCGCCAACGGTATCTGGTGGCCCACACATCTCACAGGATGTGTCCGTTATGTTTCCAGCTGTTCGGTTTGTGCCGCAACCAACACCCCCAGAAATCTCCCAGAAGGCAAGCTCATGCCCCTTCCTGTTCCTCGGCCCCATGGTCCCACTTAGGGATAGACTTCATGACTGACCTTCCTTTATCCGATGGCCACACCTGCATCCTGGTAGCAGTGGATAGGTTCTCCAAGGGGTGTAGGCTGATTCCTCTACCCAGGCTTCCCAATGCCCTCAAAACGGCAGAAGCACTCTTTTGTCATGTGTTCAGGAACTTCGGCATTCCAGAGGACATCGTCTCGGACAGAGGACCTCAGTTCATCTCCAGAGTTGCGCCTTCTTCAGGCTCTTGGGTGTGACAGTCAGTCTATCGTCAGGATATCACCCTCAGACAAACGGAAAAACTGAAAGGAAGATCCAAGAAATGGGACGTCATCTCAGGACCTACTGCCACCAGAACCAGGACAGTTGGAGCGCGTTTCCTTCCCTGGGCGGAATATGCCCAGAATTCCCTTCGTCAAACCCCCCACCACACACCCCTTCCAATGCATCCTGGGTTATCAACCCCCGCTTTTCCCTTGGTCAGGTGAGCCGTCAGAGGTGCCTGCCGTTAACCACTGGTTCCAGAGCAGTGAGAGGGTATGGGATGCAGCTCACGTACAGCTCCAACAAGCTGTCCACAGGCACAAGGAACATACAGATCGACGTCGGTCCGCAACCACAGTACCATCCGGCCAGAAAGTGTGGCTGTCCACTCGGGACCTTTCGTCTCCGCCTTCCTTGCCGAAAACTCAGCCCACGCTACATTGGGCCTTTCACCATACAGAGACAGATAAATGACGTCACCTACAGGCTATCCCTTCCTTCTCAGTACAGAATCTCTCCTTCATTTCATGTCTCCCTATTGAAACCCTTTATTGACCCTGTCTCTCCTCCTCCCACAGACCCTGACACGTGATGCCTCCTCCTCCCGTCCCTGTCAAAGAATGCGCCATCTACAGGGTCCGTCACATCTTGGATTCACGGTACGCGCGGCGTCGTCAGTATCTGGTTGACTGGGAGGGACTACGGTCCCGAGGCGGTGCGTGGGGGCTTCGGGCTGACATTCTGGACCCTGCTCTCCTCGACCAGTTCCATGCCGATCGCCCGATCGTCCCGCCCTGGGGTCGGGCAGAGCCTCGTCGCCGTGTTAAGCCCCTCTTCTCAGCCGTCGGGGGCCTTGGGAGAGAGAGGGTACTGTCAGGGTCCCCACCGGCCTACACACACTCCTCCTACTGATCCATACTCCTCGTCTCTCACGCGCTCAGTGCTCCGTCCCCTCAGTACTGATTACACACACCTGCACCTCATCAAGCCTCATCCTCAGTTCACCACCTGCAGCTAATCAACAACCACCTACATAAGCAGCACATCCACACACACTCATTGTCTAGTCTCATGTCTACATGACACTCTGACTCACACACGTTATGCCTACTCTCTCCAAGTTTGCCTTACCAGTGCTTCGTCTCCTGTTGGCTGCCGCTGATCTAAACCTGTCTGCTCAGCTACCAGATTCCTGCCTGTTGCTTCCTGCTCGTTGTTGGATCATTGTAAATAAAGATCTGCTCATCACTCCAGTCTGTCTCCTGGTCGTTCGTGACAGGAATGACTTTTTAAACAAAATAGCTACACCGCCTCCTCTCTTATGAACTCTACTCTCATTCATAAAACTGAAGCCAGGGGGGGCTTACTCGATAAGGACAGCAGCGCTGTTATTCTGATCCAACCAGGTTTCAGTTAAAAACATAAAATCAAGATCATGTTGAATAATAAAATCATTGATTAAAAATGATTTTCCTGCTAAGGATCTGACTTTTAATAAAGCTGTTAGTGTGTTGAGGCAAATATCTGCCTCGTTTCTTATGGCAGGCTGTAGCTGACGGGGAATGAGCGCTAAATTTACTATATTAGCAGTTAAATGTGTCTTATTGTATTGCTGCTTCACCACTTTGTGCGGTCTGTTTCTAATAATAACGGGAATGATAGAGCTGTTTTGTGGACTAATAGACGTTGTTATAGAGGAGGAGGAGGTTATGAAGAGTGCATCTGGGAATTGTGTTTGAGCGTGTTTTTTCGGGATGTGAACCGTCAGTCATTCCACTGCGTCTGCAGGGCATGCTGCATATTTCTACACAGCATCTGGCTGCCCTGTGCATTAGGATGAATTCCATCCCTGCTGAACAGAGCGCCACGTTCCCAAAACAATTTAAAATTGTCAATGAACGGTATGTTGTGAAGATTGCAGGCAGTCTGAAGCCAGGTGTTGAGGCCAAGAAGTCTGCTAAAAAGGTCTTTTCCACGACCTAGAGAGGGAAGTGGGCCCAAAATAAAAAACTATTTCCCAGTACTCTTTAAAACGTCAATAAGAGTGTTAAAATCTTTCTTTGTGTGTTCATTTTCACGGTAGGACATGTCATTGTGTCCA
>NC_053123.1:37002436-37012436 GCF_010015445.1 Perca fluviatilis | reverse complement strand
GTCAGTCTGACGGGGGGCACACTGTAAAAAGCAACCTATAGAATCTACTCAATAAATGTGAGGTAACAATTTGCACTCAGTCTGTTTGGGTAGATTTCACCACATGTTTTGAGTGAAGCATATCTACATTTAACAGCTATGATACACTAAAAGAAATTAGGTAAAGTCTACCTAATATTTCTCAATACATTACACAACTGATTACTTATAAAAAGTAAGTAACATTACCTCTTGATTGTAAGCACTTAATACTTAATAATTGTTATTAATAATTGAACAATATGAGTAATTAATCATTACTTATTCAGGGAAGGTAAACTTTACTTAAAAAAAATTATTGTCAGACACAGGAGATATTTGATCATGTCAATTTCTTTTAATCAATGAAATGTTAAAAAAAATAAGGACAGGAGGAGGTACAAAAAGAACCCTCTCCACATATTCAACTGAAACAAGTTTCTTAAACCCTTCATATGTGGATTCCAGTTTGTTTGTTATACCAAACATGAACATCTTACATTTTTTTATGTTTGAGGAACATATGCAGATATTTGCAAAGCCTTATGGGATTGTTGAAGATAACCAGTCAGTCTGTGCCTGAACAAAAAACAGCATTTTCCACATCTCAACAGCGTGTCCCTTTGGTTAAATGAATTGACAGCCTAGTACCAGTCAGAAACACACTGAGTTCAGTCCTTGCTCAACCAATATGTATCTTTTGAATAACATTGATCCATGAGATGATATGCATTATTTGAATGTAGTGAATTTCAATGTGAGACTGCTCTTTGGGAGATGAAATTGTCTGACTGCATTGTAAAGTGAGCATTCTTCAGCACCAACAGTAAGTTCCCAGGAAACAGTCTGTGCCTGAATACGGTGACAAACAGTTCATCATTAGCTTACTTTTGAGGCTCTGGACCTTCTTGAGCAGCTTTGCTCTGTCAAGCACCAAAAGAGTTTCTGAAATACTTTAAGTATACTCCAGCTTCTTGGAATACTGAAGTTTGAGAGCGTAGATCAATCCCATCAACAGCACACATGCCTTGGTTCGGTTTCCACACACGTTCAGCACTTTGTTTCCCTCCATCGCAATCAACACATCTGCTGTATGCTCCTTGGCTGCAGGATTATGGATCACAAGCACCTTCATGGTTTAGTCCATGTTGTCCTCATTTTCATCCTCCATGTTAAAAAAAGAAACAAAAATATGCACTTTTAAGTTAAGGACAATAACAAGATACTATCCCAATACATTTATTGATCATGTTTTGTTGGTTAAGCCAAATCAACCCAAGTAGAGTATGTTTTTAATAATCAGCACCTCAATACAATTCAGTGACAAATTAAAACTGTGACTGTATTGCCTATTTCTCACCTCAAATGTTTTTAAAACCCTATTTTAGTAACTGATTAGCAGTAATGTGAGAAAGTTTGCATAAAGTATGTTGGTTTAAAAACCTGCATTATTAATATAACCAATTTACATTATGATTTTAATTGTGGATAGACCTCCTGCCTCATTACAAACTAAACTGACATTAGAAGGGGTGCCATGTCTGTCCCATAATGGTGGCTGTGCCAAGTATCCATAGTTTCTATGTAATACATACATATACACATACATATACACATACACATACATATATATATATATATATATATATATATATATATATATATATATATATATATGTGTTATCAGAAATTAAACAATTGTATCAGGGCAATCCTATGTGTAACCATGTGATACCTTGAATTGATCGATCATTTAATAACATACCTAGCAATCTTGGATGAGATCTTCTTGATGTTCCCCAAGGTACTCAATGAGGCGACAAACAACTGCATCCCTTTTTCTCTCTCGGCACATTGGGACTGTGAATAGATGCATTTAGTGATTAACTTATTTCTACAAATTCTTTACACTTATTAAAAAAATAAAATAAAATATATATATATATAGTACAGGCCAAAAGTTTGGACACACCTTCTCATTCAATGTGTTTCTTTATTTTCATGACTATTTACATTGTAGATTCTCACTGAAGGCATCAAAACTATGAATGAACACATATGGAATTATGTACTTAACAAAAAAGTGTGAAATAACTGAAAACATGTCTTATATTTTAGATTCTTCAAAGTAGCCACCCTTTGCTTCTTTTGATAACCTCCGCAAACCCTTGGTGTTCTCTCAATGAGCTTCATGAGGTAGTCACCTGAAATGGTTTTACCTTCACAGGTGTGCTTTGTCAGGGTTCATTAGTGGAATTATTTCCCTTAATAAAAAGCAAAGGGTGGCTACTTTGCAGAATCTAAAATATAAGACATGTTTTCAGTATATTCCACCCTTTTTGTTAAGAACATAATTCCATATGTGTTCATTCATAGTTTTGATGCCTTCGGTGAGAATCTACAATCTATAAGTCATGAAAATAAAAGAAGAAGCGATGAATGAAGGAAGGTGTGTCCAAACTTTGGCCTTGTATTGTATACACACACACACACACACACACACACACACACACACACACACACACACACACACACACACACACACACACACCTCATTTACAGTGTATTTGTGTATTGTAGTTAGCGTATGCGTGTAACAGAGACTGACCGGTTGTTGCACTGCTCTCACAGTTGAGTTCACCCTTTTTATCCACCCCTATCTCAATTGTACTGCATATTAAATAACAAACCAATTTGGTAAGATGAAAGCTGAGTAAGCCAAACTTTATGTAGCTAAGGTTGGCCTAAAATATATTTTCTCAAAAGCAGGTAATGTCGGGGCTTATCAATACTATTAGGTAACCTTACTGTATCTATCCGGCTACCTAGCTAACGTTAGGTGACATTACCTGTAATGTTAGCTAACAGTTAGCTTACATTTAGAGCCTACATGGTTCAGCCGTGAAAGCAATAACGTTACATTGTGACACTGTCAAATGCCACGACAGGTAACGTTAGCTAGTTTGAAGTAACGTAACTAACATCTCTTCCAACAATCTCCACTAGAAGCTAACGTTAGCCTTTCAACTCTGGCATTAGCTAGCTAGCTGGCACTCGGTAGCTTGCTAACTTTTAATGACAGACTGCCATTGAGTAACTTGTAAGCCAAATATACACTCTAAACCAACCATTAAATACGTTTATTACACACAGCAACCTGTTAAAAAGGAATCTTACCTTAGCTAAACCGAACAGCTTGACTCCAGTGTCCCGCCAGTGAAACGATAGATCTTGGCCAAGAACCAGCACTGACGCATGTTCACTTTGAACTGCAGACTTATCATTTTGGGGTAGATTTTATTATTATTATTTGTTTAGGCAGCAAATGTTACTGTTATAAAATATGTAATGTAGGTAGAATTTACCCATTATTGTATATTTGCTTACTGACTAATATATTTGCAGTAAAATTTAAACAATTTGCATGTGTTGTATTTACTACCCTCCAAAATCCGTTTTTACAGTGCAGGACGTGGCCCAAACCACCCTGCACCCCCATACTGCAGGATGCTCTTCAGATGAGCTGAGAGGCCCCCAAACCACCCTGCACCCCCATACTGCAGGATGCTCTTCAGATGAGCTGAGAGGCCCCAAACCACCCTGCACCCCCATACTGCAGGATGCTCTTCAGATGAGCTGAGAGGCCCCAAACCACCCTGCACCCCCATACTGCAGGATACTCTTCCAGATGAGCTGAGAGGCCCCCAAACCACCCTGCACCCCCATACTGCAGGATGCTCTTCAGATGAGCTGAGAGGCCCCCAAACCACCCTGCACCCCATACTGCAGGATGCTCTTCAGATGAGCTGAGAGGCCCCCAAACCACCCTGCACCCCCATACTGCAGGATACTCTTCAGATGAGCTGAGAGGCCCCCAAACCACCCTGCACCCCCATACTGCAGGATACTCTTCAGATGAGCTGAGAGGCCCCAAACCACCCTGCACCCCCCACTGCAGGATGCTCTTCAGATGAGCTGAGAGGCCCCCAAACCACCCTGCACCCCCATACTGCAGGATGCTCTTCAGATGAGCTGAGAGGTCCCCAAACCACCCTGCACCCCCATACTGCAGGATGCTCTTCAGATGAGCTGAGAGGCCCCCAAACCACCCTGCACCCCCATACTGCAGGATGCTCTTCAGATGAGCTGAGAAGCCCCAAACCACCCTGCACCCCCATACTGCAGGATGCTCTTCAGATGAGCTGAGAGGCCCCAAACCACCCTGCACCCCCATACTGCAGGATGCTCTTCAGATGAGCTGAGAGGTCCCCAAACCACCCTGCACCCCCATACTGCAGGATACTCTTCAGATGAGCTGAGAGGTCCCCAAACCACCCTGCACCCCCATACTGCAGGATGCTCTTCAGATGAGCTGAGAGGTCCCCAAACCACCCTGCACCCCCATACTGCAGGATACTCTTCAGATGAGCTGAGAGGTCCCCAAACCACCCTGCACCCCCATACTGCAGGATGCTTTGAATTGTTGACACAAAGTAAAGAAACAGGATTTCGCTGCTCGCTCCGAATGACCTGAGTCTCTTTAAAAAGTAGACTCTCTGCTGTGCTTTGCTGCAGATAGAGTCTACATGACAGGTCCAGGAAAGGTCACTGTCCACGTGCACTCCAAGGTATTGGAAGGATGAATTTTGTTTTATGGTTTGATTGTGAATGGTTGTTGGTGTAATGTGACAGTCATGTGAGGTGCCGACACACACACACACACACTGTTACACAGACACACACACACACACAGACACAGAGACACACACACACACACATACAAACACAGCCACACACACACACACATACACACACACACTGTTACACAGACACACACACACAGACACAGAGACACACACACACACATACAAACACAGCCACACACACACACACACACACACACACACACACACACCGTTACTCAGACACACACACACACACACACACCGTTACACAGACACACACACACATATACACACAGACACACACACAGACACAGAGACACACACACACACAATCACACAGACACACACACACACACACACACACACACACACACACACACACACACACACACACACACACACACACACAGAGGTCTCCCTGAATCATCAGTCAGACTGCTGCTGCTGCTCGAGTCCTCACTAAAACCAGGAAAGTGGATCACATCAGTCCAGTTCTGAAGTCTCTGCTGGCTTCCAGTGCCCCAAAGAATAGATTTCAGAATTATTCTGCTGGTTTATAAGTCACTAAATGGTTTAGGGACAAATCACCGTTCAGATCTACGTGTGAACTATGAAGATCACCAGGGACAGGTCTGCTGCCATCCCCAGAACCAGAACCAAAAGGGGTTCAGTAGCGATCAGTTTCTATGCTCCACGTATCTGGATCTAACTCCCAGTAAACTGTAGCTCAGCACCCACGCTCAGCTCTTTAAATCAAGGCGCAACACCTTGCTTTTTGATACTGTTATTATTAATCTCTGATCTCTTTGAGTTCTGGACCAGTTATTATTAATCTCTGATCTCTCTGAGTTCTGGGACCAGTTATTATTAATCTCTGATCTCTCTGAGTTCTGGGACCAGTTATTATTAATCTCAGATCTCTCTGAGTTCTGGGACCAGTTATTATTTATCTCTGATATCTTTGAGTTCTGGACCAGTTATTATTGATCTCTGATCTCTTTGAGTTCTGGACCAGTTATTATTAATCTCAGATCTCTGTAGTTCTGGGACCAGTTATTATTTATCTCTGATATCTTTGAGTTCTGGACCAGTTATTATTGATCTCTGATCTCTTTGAGTTCTGGACCAGTTATTATTAATCTCTGATCTCTTTGAGTTCTGGACCAGTTATTATTGATCTCTGATCTCTCTGAGTTCTGGGACCAGTTATTATTGATCTGATCTCTCTGAGTTCTGGACCAGTTATTATTAATCTCTGATCTCTTTGAGTTCTGGACCAGTTATTATTAATCTCTGATCTCTTTGAGTTCTGGACCAGTTATTATTAATCTCTGATCTCTTTGAGTTCTGGACCAGTTATTATTAATCTCTGATCTCTTTGAGTTCTGGACCAGTTATTATTAATCTCTGATCTCTCTGAGTTCTGGGACCAGTTATTATTGATCTCTGATCTCTCTGAGTTCTGGGACCAGTTATTATTTATCTCTGATCTCTTTGAGTTCTGGGACCAGTTATTATTGATCTCTGATCTCTTTGAGTTCTGGACCAGTTATTATTAATCTCTGATCTCTTTGAGTTCTGGACCAGTTATTATTAATCTCTGATCTCTTTGAGTTCTGGGACCAGTTATTATTGATCTCTGATCTCTTTGAGTTCTGGGACCAGTTATTATTGATCTCTGATCTCTTTGAGTTCTGGGACCAGTTATTATTGATCTCTGATCTCTTTGAGTTCTGGACCAGTTATTATTTATCTCTGATCTCTTTGAGTTCGGCCGAGAGTTATTATTAATCTCGATCTCTTTGAGTTCTGGACCAGTTATTATAATCTCTGATCTCTCTGAGTTCTGGGACCAGTTATTATTAATCTCTGATCTCTCTGAGTTCTGGGACCAGTTATTATTAATCTCTGATCTCTTTGAGTTCTGGGACCAGTTATTATTGATCTCTGATCTCTTTGAGTTCTGGACCAGTTATTATTAATCTCTGATCTCTTTGAGTTCTGGACCAGTTATTATTAATCTCTGATCTCTTTGAGTTCTGGACCAGTTATTATTAATCTCTGATCTCTTTGAGTTCTGGACCAGTTATTATTAATCTCTGATCTCTTTGAGTTCTGGGACCAGTTATTATTGATCTTTGATCTCTTTGAGTTCTGGGACCACTTCCGGTGGTCAGGCTACCACCCTCAGAGAAACGGGCAGACCGAGCGGGTGAACCAGGACCTGGGGGTGGCCCTTAGGTGTGTCGCGTACCGTAACCCCTCCTGGTGGAGTTCCCACCTCCCTTGGGTTGAGTACGCCCACAACTCCCTCGTCAGCGCTGCCACTGGGATGAGTCTGGGTTACCGGTACCTGGTGGACTGGGGGGGGTACTGTGATGGTTGGGGGTTGGCTGGCTGTCAGTCTTTGTTTTTGTTTCCTAGTTCTATTTGATTTCCACTGTCAGTCTCCTCTGTTGGCCTGCCTCTCTCTGGGTCTCCTGTGTTTTCCCCTCCTCCCGCCTGCTCCTGCCAGCTGACTGCACACACCTGCTCATCATCCCCCCATCACCTCCCTCTGCCGTGCATCTACAATCAAGCCCAGTATTTGAACCCTGGACCCACTCATCATCTTCGCTTGATCCTTGCTTCAGCCACATCGGTGACACGCAATCCAAGCTCTCTAGAAACAGCTACTTTGTACTTACCTGTCCTTGTTGTTCCTAACCCTGTCTTTGTTTCTCCTCTACAGCCATCTCCTCCATACCCCTCAGTTACCTCCAGTCAGCTGGCTTCACCATTCGGTCCCCTCCTCCGGCTCCCTGCTCCATCCTGCCTCCGCTCCTGTGTCCAGACATTCCTCCCTCGGCCCCCCTAGCTCCTTCACCATCCTACTTCCCATTAGATCCTTCGTCATCCACCCCCAGTCCCAGAAAGTCCCCCTCCTATCCAGTCTCTGTTTTTTAATAAATCTGTGTTTTGCTGAGCCTTGCTTTTGGGTCCGTTCTGTCTCCACACAACACAGACCCTGTCATGATGGCGCTTACTTAGTTCTGAAGGAAGCGTGGGTCTTGTTTTCAATAAAAAAGTATTTGCTAAAACTGTTTATGATGTTTATGCATATTGTTAGTTAAGATTGACAACATATGTGGTCAATGTTAAATTATATCTGCCGTGCTGAGTTTAGATTATTATCTCATGATGTGCCTGTTTATATATATATAGATATAAACATATATATAAACGTAATTAAGATGGCGCAGCGCTGGTGTCGTTTTTTTTTTTTTTCCCTTAACCTGTTACAGAGGGAGAAACGGAGAACGTTAGCTCTGAAAGAAAAATAAAGGAAATAACA
Organism: Perca fluviatilis; assembly: GCF_010015445.1. Lineage (NCBI taxonomy): Eukaryota > Metazoa > Chordata > Actinopteri > Perciformes > Percidae > Perca > Perca fluviatilis. The sequence goes on along the minus strand of NC_053123.1, from coordinate 37,004,399 downwards.
TCCTGAATAGTGATTTAATTTTCTATCTTTTGATGGTGGTGTCTGAAAACCTTTATCTGTTGACATAGGTGTACTGTGGGACTGTGTGGTTGTCTGTGAGAGACAGCAGGGGTGTGATGGAGGCGCTGTGTTTCCACTCTACTAGAGAGAGCGTGGTGGACAGGGGGCTGGACTCTGAACTTCAGGCCTGAGTTTGGATTTCCATTTCTACTATCTCACCAGTAAGGTCTTTCCTCCTGTGGATTGGGAGGTATCCGGATACATTTTGTTTTTTTTATTGAGCTCAAACAGGTACTGGGTTGTGCACAACTAAATTAAAGAGACTATTGCTGCAGCAAAACTTAAAATGTGGTTTCTGGCCAGAACATATTTTGTTGACACATGTATTTTGGGGTGGGAAATGAAAGTGTAAAATGCGTTGTTGGACATTTTGAATGATACTATTTTCTTGAAAAGAGTTACTGTGTGTTGTGTTTTCATTCTCTGTGTGAAGTCAGTCATCATCTACAGCATAGGCGGCGCTAGGCTATTTTTAGGGGTGCTGAAGCACCCTAAAAATCATCTCAGCACCCCTGAAAATAAAGTCCTTATTGTGATAATGTGAAATCGTTTAGTGCTCAAACTAGTGGCGATTTTTGGCACGGGCAAACCGGGCAGCCACTTAATTTAAAAAGTAAATAATCCTCTGTGCCGCAAAGCCCTGCTAGCTGAGAGAGGTCAACACCCCCACTTTCACAATGAAATGGACTAGTCCGTCTCACAGTGCGCCGCAGCGCGAAAGATAAACACACGGTGACAGGTGAAATGGGAAGTACACAGAGACGGAGCAAGACGAGTCTAAACGCTCTAAACCTTTCTTTTATGTTAATGGTCTAAACGCCAAAATGAAAAAACGTTACCCAAGCGGCTCAAATAAAAGAAAAAAACGAAAAGACATGTTTTCGGGAGTAGCAGGACCTTCATCAGCTCCCGTGCCCGTGGCCGATGATAGCGGTGCTGGTGTCGGCTACAGTGACCTGCACAGTGAGGAGAAGACTTTAGGAGGAGAGGGACAGAGATGAGGGAGTGAGGCTACAACCTGCGGTAAGCACAACTCCCCTTAAAACACTTAACCCCTTGATAAAACTGAGTGGTGGACAAACTGTTGATGATAACACTACAACAATAAAAAAGTGGGAATCCTTTACTGTATGATTGCATTAGTAGCCTATTAAAACGTACATCATGCAAACGTTCTTAACGAGAATTGTAAATCATAATAGACCTCTTCAAATTATAGCATAGGGCCTCTCGAAATGATAATCATAAAGCAAGCTACATATACAGTACAGGCCAAAAGTTTGGACACACCTTCTCATTCAATGCGTTTCCTTTTTATTTTCATGACTATTTACATTGTAGATTCTCACTGAAGGCATCAAAACTATGAATGAACATATATGGAATTATGTACATAACAAAAGTGTTAAATAACTGAAAACATGTCTTATATTTTAGATTCTTCAAAGTAGCCACCCTTTGCTTTTTATTAATAAGGGAAAAACTTCCACTAATGAACCCTGACAAAGCACACCTGTGAAGGTAAAACCATTTCAGGTGACTACCTCATGAAGCTCATTGAGAGAACACCAAGGGGTTTGCAGAGTTATCAAAAAACAAAGGGGTGGTACGTTTGAAGAATCTAAAATATAAGACATGTTTTCGGTTATTTTCTTTTGTTAAGTACATAATTCCATATGTGTTCATTCATAGTTTTGATGAATCTACAATGTAAACAGTCATGAAAATAAAGAAACACATTGAATGAGAAGGTGTCCAAACTTTTGGCCTGTACTGTATATATAGCTTGTTTTATGATTAATTAGGAGTATACAGTTTTAGTGTAATAATAAATGGCACTTTGTTGAAGTATTTAATGTCAACTTTCACTGATTCTTGCTTACTCATTACATGGCATTAGTAG